>NC_016090.4:2006648-2169739 GCF_000004515.6 Glycine max
TAAAATAAAAATGAAATATTTTTTTTAATTAAAGTAGAATATAAAAAATATGAATCTCATTAAAAACATACAAAATTTCTCTCATTTATTACTTTCAACATGATTATTTTGCAAGGGGTTACACGGTGTGTAAGCAATTGGAACCATTAGATTTCTTAAAATTTTAATAAATGACTGATTTTATTTTATTTTTACTTTCTCCTCTTTCTTTTTTTGTTTTTCTTTCTTTCGTTACTAATTTACCTTTCTTCCTTTGGTACCTCCTCTATCATTTTCCCTTTCTCTTTCTGCGACACTAGCATCCCCGCGTGGAGGAACCACCGCACCGCCGCAACACTGCGACGATGACCCACCAAGCGGCGTCGACCCACCGCACGACATCAATGAACCACCGCTCCACCGCCACATGAGCTAACGACAACGACACCACTGCAACCACTAACGACATTGAATGAAGACACCGACGACAACATCAAAGTGCAGCGACTCTTCCTTCCATGGCAACAACGAGTACACCATTTTTTAGATATGGAAAAAACAACAAAACCCATTTCTCAAATCTAGAACAAAACGCAACCATCTCAAACAACCAGCTCCGATGCTGCAACTACAAGGAGGAAGATAAAGAGCATGAAGAAATGGGTCGCACCTTCGACGACAATGCGGCGGACATCGTCGATTTCTTGCAGTGAAGGTGAGACGGACGATGGGTCATTAACATCATGAGTGAAGCTGAGACGGGTGGTGCGTCCAAGTTCACATAAAATCAAAATTAAGATATAATATACAAGTGAAAAATAATTCTTTTAATTTAAATTTATTTTTCCTAAGAGGTGGAATGGAAAAATTCGGTTGAAGTATAATAGTCATATTATATGTCTTATAATAGTTCGTATTCTTTTATATCTGGAGTCAATATCTATTCATAATTATTACTTTTACATCAAAAAAATTTGACCCAATACTTTATTTTTGTCATAGTTGATTTTTACATTAAAAATATATTGATTTTTTTTTCTGACAATCAAATAGATGGAGTTAAATGTAAACTCAAATAAAAAAGAAAAAGAGGAATAGTAAATAAAGAAAGTGGGAATGAAAAAGCATAAAACAAAAAGAAAAAATAAAACAATATATCAAACATGATTAAAATTTAAAAACATCATTAAGAATGTGTTTGATTTATATATTTATTTTTTTTTCATTTTCAAAAGATTAAAATTCTGAAAACATGTTTAGTTTGACTTCTTGTTTTCTGATTTCAAAAAATAAAAACATTAAAAATGTGTCTTCAAAAGAAAATGTATTTTTAGATTTGTTTAAAATTACATTTTTTACCATCGTGTTTTCATTTTACCCAAAATAAGATTTCTGATTTTAACTGAAAATAAGATTTTATTGTTTCTAGTTTTTGATCTGTTTGAGAAAATATTTTCACTAAAAATATTTTAAAAAATTCAATCATACACATTTGCATCATCATTTTTTATTTTCACTAAAAATAAAAATAAAAAACAATCAAACCTTGGAGAGGATGAAAGTGGCTTAGAGTTGCCTAAGATGATTTAATTCTTTGGTTTCCCAGCCGCTAGAGGTGCTACTAGGATAGACAGTTCGTACTTGGCAAGTCTTGTGCTGCTGGTACGGACCACTTTGACATCTTTTATTATGTTTTTTCTTACAATGTTTTCTTCTATATTCTAACCCTATCAATTTCTGAAATCTTATCTCTCGGTGCGTTTGATTCTTGCTTTGCGCGTACAGATTCAGTATATCCTTAAAGATTTACCTGTGTTTGAACTTGAAACTCAGAGAGCTCTCAAGTGTCAAATAAGCTCACTTCCAAATATTTTGACTACTATCTCCTCTAAAATAAAATATATTGACTATCTTTTATAAATTTAATTAACCATATTAAGATGGTTAGTAAACAGTTTATTATATTTGATTATGTTATAATTTATAAATTACTTTAACTATAACTCATAATTTTTTTAACTATTAATCATATCTAAATATTTTTTGAGCTAAAGACAATCATACAGCGCAAGCAAGATTAATTTTAAAAAACTCTCATAATCTTTGACATAGGACAAGAAAAAATTATAACATTTTTTTTCTTTCATCAATATTCTTAATGTATTTTCTTTAATCCTCTTTGTCTTAATTATCTTTATATTACACTCTTTTTCTATTCTCTCTCCTCTGATCTTCAAAATTTATAGAATTGTTTTTCTATATAAGACAATTTATTTTAATGATTAATTACACATTTACACTATTTATTTTAATTTTAATAAGCAGAAAAGCTCCAAAACATAATTACCTAAAAATATATTTTTATCTAAAATTTAAAATTCATATGAAAAGTCATATAAATATTTCCTCATGTCATTTCATATTTATTATCTATTTTCACAACTAATTCCATAAACTAGCCTATAACCTTCTAGCTAGAAACTTATGGAGTATAAACCACTTTACAAAATTAGAATTATTTTATAAAAATAGTCGTTATAATAGATAAATGTGAGGCAACTTATGGGTGTGGATAGGGTAACAAAACCGACCCAATAATAAGTGAGATCTAAAAGAAATTTTTAAAAAAATCCTTTAAATATGTTTAGTCTTTTTGTTAATATATGTATTTTTTTTTATCAATGTAGGATGTCTTTTTAACTTTATAAATACTAATAACAAGTATTTTATATTGGTGGACTTAAAACGTAATATTTAGTTGTTTTATTCTTAGAACGATTATGTAACTATATATATCCACATTTTTATTAAAAAAATATTAATACTAGGCACCGAGTGAAACTAAGCATCGGTGAAACTTGAAACTTGACACAAGATGAGTCAAACTAAGCTCCTGACTAAACTTGAAACTTGAAACTTAGACACTAAAGACCAGTCAAACTAAGCTCCTGACTAAACTTGAAACTTGACACTGAAGACCAGTCAAACTAAGTTCCTGACTAAACTTGGCACAAAACACTGAGCCAAATTAAACACCCAACCAAATTTGCACACCGGACATCGGGCCAATACTTGCTTAAGTACAGTAGTAATTTAATTATATATATATAAAAGTAAGGATACAAACATAAATGTTTTTTTTTTTAATTTATAAGAATCAAAGAAGATATGTATCAATAAACAATTCATTAAATTAAGTAGTAATATATGTATCATGACTATTTTTTGCGGCAATACATTAGATCCATTAACCATTGTCATCCTTAAATACAGTAATATATATACTTGTTTTTATATTTAACTGGTTTTCTTCTGTATATTATACATAATTTAAAAATTATTTCAACCAAACGATTTCATAATCTTTAAATAACATTTGGCCTCTCTCCTTTAAAAGCTTCTCTTACGTGATGTCCACTTACCTCGTGATTTTAAATCAAATCGTATCTTCTGTTTTATTTTGCCTTTTCCATGTAATTAATTCTAAAATTAAATACCTAATTACAACGTGTGGAGGTCTTCTATGTATTATAAGTGGCCAGGATTGACATACATCAAGTAACCATTAAGATAACGAGTTCAGGACATGTCAATCAGCCTTTTCTTATTACCTTTTAAGGCTCGTTTGAGGATGTTTACAATTCAGAAAGTAATTGCTTTTTAATAGTATTTTTCATAAACGTACTGATACTTTTTTTTTTACCTTTTTCGGTAAAAAAACAGTTACCCTAAATTAAAGCTAATTATATATAATTTTAAAATGAAGCAATGCATGTTTGATTTAGCCTTTGAAATATTGACAGCATATTCCAACGTAAATCTAATGAATAAAAATAAAAATCATAAATTGTTAAATAAAATTATTTTTATCTCAAAATGTAATTTTACAACTGATTCTCAATCATACTCTTATATACAAATTTTACATGGTTTTGCTAACAAAGCATTTTTTTTTATATATATTAGACGACTAATTAATAAGCATACTTAAAAGATTGAGATATCTATTAACTAAGTTGATTTTGTTGTTTCAAAAAATGTATAATGCCATTTTACGTACAGTGGGCAAAAAAAAAAAAAAAAACTATTACCTCCACGAAACAAATTATGTTGCATGGTACATTCTTGTGATAGAAAAAAAAATAATGCTAACTTTACTGAGACATAAATCTTGTCATGTTCGACAACTTTTTTTCTTGCATTATAATAGAGAGAATGACAGCTTGAGCCTAGAAATTGGGACCAGTGCGATAGCTGTGTTTCTGAATCACTTTTTCCACGTAAAGAATAGCCATGAGTTTTCTTTATCCAAAGTTTGGCTGCAAATGCATGCATTGCTAACTTTTTCTGGTCGACATGTCATCATCGATCATATCATCATATCTCAGCTTGAAGGGCCGGTCCAATTAGAAATAAGATCTAAAACAAAAATAAAGTGTTGAGAGTTTCCTATCGAGTAATTAACGAACATGATAAGTATTTATACAATTGAATAAATCATTTTCTTATGAATTGATTTTTAAGGGAATTTTTTGGATGTCTTAGCTATACTTCAATATGGTATCTGGTTTGAGGGGCGTGTTGAGAATCTCACATCGGGTGGTTAAGAAACATGATAAGTGCTTATATAACTTGATAGGTCACCTTCTTATAAACAAGTTTTTAAAGAAATTTTTAGAATGTTTTTACTGCACTTTAACATAGAGAGTTTTTTTTTTTAAAATAATGTGTGAATTTTTTAGTCAAACATTGATAGATCTAGAATTTAGATTTTAATTGTTTTTATCTTTTTCTTGATGCTACCAAGTTATTCATGTTGCAACGCCACTTATTATTGAACAAGCATAAATTCAGTGGCTAGAGCACAAGGTTGGGATAGATGATTATGGCATATATAATGAAATAACTTTGTCTATAAGGTCCGAAACTCCGAATATGCTGCTTCTTCATGTTGGGATTATTTAGGCCGAAAATAAGACAAATGTATAATCAACCGATATCGTGAAAAAGGAAATGATGTCGATTTTTTCGTTTTCATCACTTTTTCTGCATCTTAATCCAGCAGTTTTTCTTCTGTGCAAAATCGTTTGTAAGTTTTCCATATAAGAAATAACACTATGAATGTCAATATCAAAATGGAAAATTAATGATGGATATAAATCCAAATTCTAATGGACACATGAGAGAGATAAAGAGAGAAGAAAAAAATATAAATATAATAAGTTATATGATACTAGTTATTGTGTATCCAAATTGGAGAGTAAAATTGATATAAAAAATTTTTTTTCTTCTCAAAAACAAACTCAATTACATATAGTAAATTAAGCAGAAAAGTGATTAATGAAAAACATCAAGCAATAGAGTTGTTTTAATTAATGAATGTTTTTAAGCTTGGTCATTGAATTAGTCAAAACATTGATTCAATGTTCATTGATTTAAATATATAATTGAAGTAGTTGAATCGGTTTTCGTAATATATATTAATAATTAAATAATGCGATAAATAATATTAAATAAATATAATACCATAATTCTATAACACTATAAAATAAAATAAAATGTCATTTCTTAGATTCTTAACCTTTAAAGCACACATGATTAAAAATCTAAACCAAATATATCACACTACTTTTAGATTTTAACAAAATTTGAGAATTTTTATTAACAATAACAAATTTACATTTAGAATAAAAAAATAACAATTATATATATATATATATATATATATATATATATATATATAAATTTATAAGTATAAAAAATTGAATATAAATGAGTAAATTATATACATGTTTTATAAGAAAAATAATTGATAAAATAATTTATACCTATTTATAATTCTTATTAAACGTGTATTTTTATTTATCTTTAAAACAATATTGGTTTTATATCGATTTGATCGATTCTGGCCAACTCTGAAATGTTCTCATTTTAAAGTGATTTAGAAATTTACTCAAGCTATATATATGACATCACTCTAGGATACAAACAGAGTCACAATCACCATGCTTTCTTCATATACATTTCTTTGATAGAAAAACCACCCTCCTTCTTCTAGGGTATGTAGATGACATGATCATTGTAGATGATGATTAGAAAAAGACACTAACTCTGAAAGAAATGTTGACAACCTAATTTGAATTGAAAGATTTGGGAAAAATGAAGTATTTCCTAATAATAGAGGTTACCTATTCTGTAAACGGCATCATTATTTCTCAAATTCAGGAAGTGTATGTACTTGATCATCTCAAAGAAACAAGAAAACTACGGTGTAAGAACTCGGGTTCCCATTGAACATAATCACAAAATTGAAGGTGAAGAAAGTCCACCTATTTCTCTTACCACCATAGATTGACAGGGAAGCTAATATATCTATCTCACAATACACTTGATATTATTTAGGAGAGAAGGCACACTATATATATATATATATATAGTCATAAATTGAAGACCCACTTCCAATTATTGTATGTTTTTTTAAGGAATTGTGGTAACATGAAGGAGCAAGAAGCAGAATGTAATTGCTCAGTCCAGTGTTTAAATAGAATTTCGAGCTATGACACATAACATATGCGAAAGATTATTGATGACATTTTTTTCTTGATAACCTCAATGTTAAATACAAGGGACCCATGAAATTGTGTTTTGTGACAAAAATTCAGCTATTAGCATTGTGCATAATTTAGTCCAATATTACAGGACAAAACACAGAAATGGATAGAGAATCCATCAAAGAAAAATTGGATTATGAACTTATAAATTATAATTGCAACACATATTAATTACTATAGCTAGGAGGCTCCGATCCAAGTGGCAAATAAAGAGGCTCCTATTAGTATATTTCAGGAGTTTATTGTCAAGTTGGAAATAATTAATATTCATTTACCACCTTGAGAGGGGTGTTTTAAATTGTGGAATATGTATACTATGTATGCATATATGATATCCTTTCAAATTTATGATAATTTCAAATAACTAGAGACGAGTGAATTAACAATATTAGTATTAATGTTTCACTACTTTTCATTTGAAATGACTCGCTTTTGTACGTCCTTAACAATTTCTTAGTGATGTAATTTATTCACTTCTTATTATTTTATAAATTCCTAAAAAAAATACCTCATATCAAGAAAAATTGTTCCTATTTAATTTTTTTTATTACAATACATGCGTTTATTTTATTTTACTGGATAACAAATATATGGAAAAATCACGAAGACAAACCCAGCGAGGCCAAATTGCAAATTACTTTGGAAATGGTCAAGTAACCCTATAATAACATGCATATAGTTATAAGTGTAACCCCGATTGTGGATATTTGCTTAAATTCTACAGAAATTATCATTATATTAGAAAAAAATTAGCATGTAAACATTTTTTGCTTAATATTCATGTTTATAACATTAAAGTACGTACATGTGTGTGGTAACATATAGTATGTAACATGTGATACATGTGTGTGGATCCCATATCAAGTAGCAGAACGTACCTCACATGCTATAACATCTCATAATATATATATATATATATATATATATATATATATATATATATATATATATATATTACGTCGACATATATAAGATATTAATTTGTTCATAACTTTAAGTGAAATTTCTTAGATAAAAAATATTTTACTCTAAACTAAATCATTTGTTCGGAAAGTGAATGAGTTTTTAAATTTTTTTATAAAATATACTTAATTAGTGGTTAACTTAATTTAATTCATTAGGAATAACATATTTTTTTAACTAATACATTTTCAAGTTTGATTCAAATGAAATATTTCTAAGAAAATAAGCTATTTTTTAAACATCCTTAATTAAAATAAAATAAGAATAATGAATTTATAATTTTTCAAGAACATAGGAGCACTGGAGACTCTAGTAATTGAGGTGGTATAGTAGTAAGATTAGTGGTCACAATTATAGAGGTAGATGACATGATTAATTGTACAATTACGACAATAAAATTTTAAAATAAATAAATAAATAAGTTGCTAACTTTATAATCAATATTTTAATAGTTTTATAAATAAACCTTAACTATTATTTGCATATGAAAATTTTCAAGAATTTTTATATTCAATTAAAAGTATTTTTAGTCTTTTTATTAAATATGAAAAATATTTCTATATTTCTTTCTCAAAATATTAAAATAATTCATGTACTAATCATCAGTCGCTCTACAAAATGTTCTGATATACAATAAAATGAGTTATTATATTTGCCTCCTTTCTACATTTCCAGTTTTGCCCCCCTCCTCCTCCACTCACAGCTCTATACGTTTATAAAATATTAGTATCTGTACACTTTTATTTATTTTATACCTAGTAAAAAGAACTCAAAACATATTAAGTGACCAAAAGTAAAGAAAATTAACTAAGCAACTTGTTTTCTTTTTTCTTTTTGGTATTTGTAGTGAGTCTTCCTTATTTTATTTTATAAATTATTTTTTTTATAACAATAGTTACTGAAAAAAACAAGCAATTCAAATATATAAATGTTTGTTTTATTTTAGAATTTAATTCCACTTTTAATTATTTTTATAGATAATTTTGTAGATATAAAAAACGTACGTGCTTTGCTTTAAATTTTGAATGCTTTTAATTGGTTTCATAAAATATTTCATTTCTTTTCTTATACATTATAGAATTGCAATGTGTCAATTAAAAGCATTTTTTTTTTAATTTGAATTGCTTTTAATTGCTATTCATATACATGAGTTATAGAATTTTTGGATTTCTTATATGCTTTTAATTTCTTAATTAAAGAAAGAAGTCCATAATTAATTATGATTTACTGTTATATTTACTTTTATAATATATATGACATATATTATTAAATTAAATTTTACATCATTACTAATGGTAAAAATTCTCCCCCTTAGTAAAATTTCCTTGTTCCGTCCCTTCTAATCATTATTATATTGCTGGAAAGGCTAGAGGTTGAAAATGCATTCAGAAGCATAGCAAAGAAGAAAATCCTTCAAAACCTTGGCATAATAAGTGGGTTACTTAAAATTAGGCACGTCCAAAGAAGACATGAGTCTCATCAGAGATTCAGTTTTATCATTTATGCATTAAGCTAGCTATTTCTGTGTATCATATTAATTCCACATCTGATAAATTTTATCTTTTATTTTTAGTTTTTTTTAATAAAAAAAATGCATAGATATTTTCACGTGCAAACTGATCCCACCAGATCCTAGTTGTAATTTTTCTTAATTATTATTAATTTTAAATTTTGCATCTTATTATTCCCTTTACTTTTCTTCATTTATATTTTACCATTTTTTAAAATCTGCGTGTCTTGTGCTGGATCATTGGTTTTTCTCTTAGTTCTTTTATATGCATCTTAATATATATGAGAGCAGTAATATTATTGTTATTATTCTGTCCTATGCGTTGAATAGAATCACGGAAGCTAATTATTTGCATTAATTCTATACCTAGCTACACTTTCACGCGACTTTTTTTATTCTTCATTAATTAATTCTCAATGCATGATTATTTTTACTGGAAAATGCTGTAATCCAAAAAGAAAACCAGCTTTTTTCATTTATATTGAGAAGATATACAACTAAGAGAAAGATAGAAAGAATTAGGAAAAAAAGGTGAAAAAATGAATAATACATTTTAACAATAATAATATGTTCCTCTTATTTTTAGGGGGATATTTATGTAAAGGAAACAATCATTGAATACCACTCTTGATGTAAACACCGAGACATATAAGAGAAAAAAAACAAATGATTAATATTTTTTTTGGATTTGACAGGTGATTAATATGATTGATTAATATAATTGATGTGACAAAAAAAGATGAAAAATAAATGATCAATTAAATATCTATATCTTTTTTGATGTAGACACCAATAGAGATATAAACCCTTTTTATATAAGAATTTTTTTAAAAAGTATATATGATTTATTTTTTAAAATAAGTAAAAAATTATTTTTTTAAAATAAAAGTAATTTAAACAAACACACTAAAAAAGAAAAAAATATTTATTTATTAAAATAAATGTTTGTTTCAATAAATAAATGTAAATAAACTGAATCATAAAAAGATGGAAATAAATGATTAATATAATTGATAATATGACGTAACAAAAAAAAATGATGAATTAATTTTTTTTTAAAAAATTAATCATCTATATAATATTTTTCAAGGGAAGCATAAAAAAGAAATACTAGCAATTCTCTGAATTGCACTCTCCTACTGATCACACAACTACTTGCAAGTTCCAACACAAAAAAACCACTTGTACGTATGATCTCCCTATATATAACAGACACATTGCAGAAAGGTAGAGTGATAAAGATAGCAAGCAATCTTGCAAAACAAACTAATGATAAGATTCTCTAATGTCTGTTCCCCGACTTCCCCAATGAATCCTCTCTTGGCCTATCTCAATACTCTATTTCACCAACTTTATTATTAACCTCTTCCTTTGTCTAATTCCCCATTCATTCATTCATTGTTCACACTCTTTTGACCTCTCCTTTTCTCTCTCTCTCTCTCTCTCCACACACACTAAGCTGGTTTTGTGAACTTCATCAAATTAAACTAAAACATGCTAGTTCCTCATCATCCTTCAATGCTAATTGCACCTCAAAACACATCCGCAGAAAATCATGACAACATGGAAGGACAGAAACAACTACACCACTTTGATGAATCTTTGATGCCAAACCAGTCCAACATACCCTCCCAGTTCATATGGCCTGATCATGAAAAACCATGCTTAACACCACCAGAACTCCATATTCCACCCATTGACTTGAAGGCTTTTCTCTCAGGAGATCCACAAGCTGTGTCAGCAATTTGTGCAGAAGCCAATGAGGCATGCAAGAAGCATGGCTTCTTCCTTGTTGTCAACCATGGTGTTGATAGAAAGCTCATAGCTCAAGCTCATAAGCTCATAGATGATTTCTTCTGCATGCAGCTGTCACAGAAGCAGAAGGCTCAGAGAAAGATTGGAGAACATTGTGGCTATGCTAATAGCTTCATTGGAAGATTCTCCTCCAAACTTCCTTGGAAGGAAACACTTTCTTTCCATTATTCTGCTGATAAATCCAGCAAAAGTGTGGAGGATTATTTCCTAAATGTCATGGGGGAGGATTTCAGGAAATTTGGGTAAGATTTATAGAATGCAGTTTTCTTTCATATTCAGTTGCTCAGTTTCATAACCTCTAAAAGATATTAAAGCTCATTTTAAAGGTATTGTTGTTATTAACTTTTCTTCTTTTCCACAACAAAAAAAAAAGCTTATTTTAAATTAGCTTTTTTTTTTCCTTTTTAAATAAATCATATGAATTGCTATGAAAGCTAAACCAGTGACAAATCTTATGAAAAGCATTTTAAACACATATAAGGTAAAATCCTTAGTTAAAAACTTAGAGTTAGCTGCAACACATAACTAATACTTTTCCTTTTTTTTTTCTTTCTCATCTCTCTCTTAGTCTCTACACACATGCACACACAGGAAACACACACACATATATATAAAAGATAAATGTAAAGCCTCCAGACCAATTTTTCTTATTCTATAATTACACTAACTTTATATATATATATATATATGTTTCATTTGATTTGCAATAGGAGTGTGTTCCAAGAATACTGTGAAGCCATGAGCAAACTCTCTCTTGGGATCATGGAGCTTCTGGGGATGACCCTAGGAGTTGGCAGGGAATGTTTCAGAGATTTCTTCGAAGGAAATGAGTCGGTTATGAGGTTGAATTACTACCCACCATGCCAAAAACCTGAGTTAGCTTTAGGAACAGGACCTCATTGTGACCCTACATCCCTAACCATTCTCCACCAAGATCAAGTCGAGGGCCTCCAAGTCTTCGTTGATGGAAGATGGTACTCTGTCGCTCCTAAAGAAGATGCTTTCGTTGTCAATATTGGCGATACATTTATGGTATGGATCATATAATTACAAGGTTGACATGAAGGTTGACATGTCGCTTTTTACAACATAATCGACACTCAATTAATTATTGATATGTCTTGTAGGTCCATTATAATTAATGTCCTTCAAATAATGAACTTAATATTACAACACTTGATATATACATCAATTACTAAGTTCACAAATTAAGATGAATTTACTAAGCTATATCTCTTTTTTCTTTTGGATGAACTTGAAGTATTTCTAACCGAGAGCTAGCTAGAGACTAATCCTATAGGATACCATGATTTATTTAAGAGGTTGATTTTTTTTTAACATATGTTATTCTATACACACAAATTTGAGAATCAAATCCTTCATCACATACTTAAGAATTATAGTTATCTGGCAACCATACCATACCATGTTTGAATAATTATGGCTATCTGGCAATCATACCGTACCATGTTGTTATATATATAGGTTCTTAAGCGCTCCTTAAGCTAGCTTTGTTGTTAAAGTTGAAATAATATGTGTGTTGTGACTTAATTATCTTTCAGGCTCTATCGAATGGGTTGTTCAAGAGTTGCATGCATAGAGCAGTTGTAAACAACAAAATTGTGAGAAAATCACTTGCTTTCTTCCTATGTCCAAATAGAGACAAAGTGGTCACCCCTCCAAAAGATCTAATCAGCAACGAGAATCCAAGAACATACCCAGATTTCACATGGCCAAGCCTTCTTGAATTCACACAGAAACACTACAGGTCTGACACAGAAACACTTGATGCTTTCTCGAGGTGGCTACTAGAGAAAAACAACTGAACAAGGGTGCCCCCACACAATTGCTCCATGGCCAACAAAAACTATAAAACTAGCTTTAGCTTGTATTTGCTTGAGTGAGGAAGATATGACATCATATTAAAGTGAAAAAAGAGGGTGCTTTTGGTGGTTCGACTTGTGAAGAAAAAGATAACAGAAACATCAAAAGAGAAAGGCTAATCAGTAATTAGTTGTGGTGTTAGTGTTGGGAGAATCCTATATGGTGCAAATGGAAGAAGAACTGAGGCCATATTCTTAGGAATAAAGAGACTTGATTTGTGTAGTGAAGTTATTCGATGTTGTCACTACTAATGCATTATTAGTTGTCTTGAACTCTATTGTAGTTATGTGTTGTTATGCATATTTTTAGAACTTTTAATTAATTAATAATACACTGCGCTGTATTTTGTGTCATCTGAATTACTATAAGATTTTTGTTTTATTCGTAATGTCCAAAAATACTAATTAATTTAATTGAGTATTAATTCAACAGGCTCCAAATGCATATACAGCCAATTGAAGGATAATGCTGGCATGTCATGCAAGCAATCAATTTATCCCGTCATATATTGACGTAGCTGTCAACTTCTTTCGGGACTTAATGATTTTATTTTGAATTCAAAGTTTCTAAAAAAAATCAATGGAATTTCCTTTTAAAGAATTCTGCAGAAAAATTAAGTATGCTAGGATCTATAGTGCAGTTCTTACTAAACAAAGTTAATTATTATACCAGTTATTAACGTCAAATTATATTTTCTTTTCTAAGATAATTTGAAACTGCATAGAAGATTATGCGTTTTAAGAAAAGCAAAATAAAGTGTAATTAAGACTCAAAAACCATGTATTTAAGTTTCATGCTAGCAAGAGTAGAACCAAAGTAACAAAACAGAAAATAGAGTGTTATGTTCTGACCCATCCACTCACTGACTCACAAACATTACCTAAGAAACCACTCATTAATAAATCATATGCACTTACACTTTTGATTTTGTGAGCCTACCTTAAGCTTTAACTTTGATCAGCTAATATACCTTATCAAGATATAATAATATAGACCTTTACAAATAATCTCAATCGAATCAGATAGTCCAAATAATGAAAAATTAAATCAATTCCCAATATTTTCTTCCCTTAAGAAAACTAGAATGTTAGAGACAAAAAAAATAAATAAATAAGCACCTCCCTGTTTCAATCAATTAGGGAAATCACCTCTAATCGATCCATACCAATTATAGATGCATGTACATGTTTGTCGGGTACGTCCGGTGTTGAAGTAATCACTGTCTTAAAAAGTTTGTCTTCTAAGACGGTGCTGAAGTAAGTCCCGTCTTAGAATGCTTACTTTCTAAGACAATGATGATGTAAGTACCATCTTTGAAAGTGAGCATTCTAAGACGTTATTTACCTCAACAACTTCTTAGAAGACAAATTTCTTAAGACGTTACTGAGGTAAACACCGTCTTAAAATGCTTACTTTCTAAGATGGTGTTGATCTCAGCACTGTCTTTAAAAATTGTTCACTTCTTAAAGATGGTGTTTTTGGATCCGTCATTGAAATTTTTGAGTTTCAACGACGTTAAATTCTAGGACGGTCTAAAACTGTTGTTATATTCTCTATTTGACCGTCTTAGAAAAACTTTTTTATAGTAGTATCCATTGATATTGATAAGCAAAATAATGAAAATTTTTTATTTTCCGAAACTCGTGATGAATGATTGATTTTTTTGTATGAATTATCCATTACTATTAATTTATATGTTCACATTTTTTCTAATCACATTCTAATTCATATTTTATGATTGTTTGTATTTTATTATTTTACTTTTATAGAATATTTCACTATCTCGTTGCATTTCAACACACACACACTTTATGACACTCACATGGGTAGGATGTAATTAATTAATGAATTATTTTTTCACCTGATAAGGACCGCACAGTAAGAAGAGTATCTTATGTTAAAATCATCGCACACAAATTCAAAAACTGGGGTTGGACTCAATTCGTTGCTTTTATATCCAACACGACAAAATGTCACTTTAATAACGAGTTGGCACTACATGCAAATAAGCCATTAATCTTTAACTATACCAGAAAACTTTTGTTTCTAGCAATGCAAGACCGATCGAGTTGTTCATGATTCAAGAGAAGAATTCACGTATATGCCATAATTGGTAATATATATATATATATCTTAACGTCGTTACAAAGTATTAGAGATATATAATACCAAAACTAAAGAAAGGAACTATACCGTTATTTAATTAGAAACTTTTGCAATTAATTAAGACTAATCTTGTCCCTTCCTAATTATATAATAATGGTTATCGATCCTATTGATCATTATTCCTCTTGATGGAAATCTAATTTTATTGGATTACCGTCACATCAAGAAAAATATTGGATTACTATCTAATTATATTCTTTAAATTTATCTTATTAAGGGCTGTTATCCAGAGTACACAATGTTATATTCTTTAAATCACGTAGGTTTGTGTAACTCAAGGTTTAAACAAAAACACAGCAGAAACGACAGGCCATCCTAACTCAACATGTCTAAGAGAAAAAGGGAAAATATAAATGATTAGAGATAAGCTCAAAATTATTTAAAGTATACACATCAATATCATTGTTCCCCAAAAGATAGTGCACGTTGGATTTATTCATTTCAGGTTTATTAGGTATGTATAAATAAAATCATTTATGGATTTACATCTTAAAGTTTGAACTTTATATATATTTAGTTGAAGTCTTTCTGAATCAACTGACTAAGGTTTTTTCCTTGACAGTGGTAGAATCGGTTACATTAAGTGAAATTCTTCCGCATGTTATAAACGATTTTTCTCAAACTTCAGAGGAAATGATCTCATGTTTTGCAGTGACTGAATCTAATGGTAACGGGTATTGGAGATCTCATATCTTCAACTGATATTGTCAAATTAAAGCATAGAAGTAGAGGATCACGTCTACTTTACAAATTGATTGAGAGTTGAACTCAAATCCAAATTATACAATCTAGAAAATTAGTTTTCAGTGGTGATTATTGAGATCTCTCTGACGTCGACAATGGTGGAGAGTGTACTTATGTAAATTCCAAAGCTCAAGTAAGATGATAGTCTAGAGGTGAACGGTACTAAAGAGACTGAATACCTCACAAAGTTGAATCTTAGGTTTAGATAACTTCGTTGACCAATCATTTAGCAATAAATGCAATTTTAAATAATATCTATTTTCAAAATATTTGCAAAAATTGGTGCAAATATTTGGTTTAATGATTATTATTCAAGTGTTATATATTTTGGGAGGCATTCTCTATATGTTTGGACATTGGACTAGCTAGTTGTGGTTGGACCGAGCCTAGTCTAGAACAATTAATTGTCCCTCAAATTGGTAGCGTATGTGTTATAGTATGAGGTGCCAACTTATGTATGTCAATGTGTTCTATTGTATGCTAAGGTTAAGTTGAAATTTGAGATTTATTATGCACAAATGTCAACATGAACCTTAGGGCATTCCTGTGTTGGGCTACTACCTCCAACAATGGATTGCCCCCATTGCTAATCATGACGCTATCAAGTCAAGGAAAACTTGAAATGTTGGGATGTTGACACACCTTGTAACTTTTTTGTTCCTTTTATAGATCAGGATGCCAGTCTATCAAATGTATATTTGACATCTAGTATTGAATGAAACAATAACTAGCATTTTACCTTTTTAATTTCTTGTTGTCTTGTATGTATTCAAAGATGCTTGAATGACGAAATCGGTGTGTTATTTGTGTCTAACTTTTCTGGCTCTCACAAGCATAATGTTTCCTTAGCCTCTTCATCTTGGTGTCTTTTATACTTCACATCCAAGTGTTGGCATCATGTGTCATTTGCTGTGAGGTGGACAACTAGTATTCCTACAGACGTGTGATATGACCAACCTGAAAAGATTCTACACTTGCTCTTACAACCGTTATAGACTTGTTAACCCATCAAGTTGGAAAGGATACTGTACCCACAAGCTTGAGAAGGAGGTGGTCTTATGAACCCATCATCCTAGAAGGGGGGGGGGGGGGGGGTGTCTTGTAAAGACACCAACCTAAAAATGAGATGGTTTTGGGATACAAGCAGTGAGTAAGGCTTGCAATTGCACCAACATGATGGTGTTGTTCCTTTTTTTTAGGCCATGGACAATAAGTGCCCTTACATATATGGAGTTCCACCAACACGTAAAGGTGGTGGCTTTTGTGATTTTAGGAAATGGGTACCTTTGCATTAACTTGGGAAGTTGATTAAGCCAAGAAGGATTTCCTCTGCCTCAAAAGTCAAGTTTTAGGCCTTTAATGTTAGGTTGATGCGAAGTCATTTTGACTAGCGTTGACTTGTTGTCTAGATAAGTTTGATTCTTCGATGTTCAAGCTCATTTGAGATGAAATATGTTGGCAAAGAAAAAAATCCAAACAAACTCAAAATGGTTAGCTTATAAGACCATAAGTTTATTTCAGCCGAAGCCTTGAGTTTTATAACATCTTCCACTAGATGAGCATAATGCACGCAGAAACAAATCAGTTTTACTAAAGCAACAAAAGTAGAACTACAGCTTTATAGCTTTTACATGTATCTCACACGTCAACTGAGCTTTCTTTCAAAGCCACAAATTTCACTATTATGCATGTATGACAAGAGTGTCTCTCAAATTCACAAGTTGATGACATCAATTGTTGTAGTTATAGAGTTATAATAAAAAAAAAATGGGACTGATTTCTTCACCTTAGCTTAGAGGATTTTGCTGGCTGCTAAATTCTATGTTTGGAAAAAGAGGGTAAGACATATTTTCAGTTTCTAGGTAATGGAAAGAAAACACTAAAGTAGATATAAAAATGAATTTAGTCATCCAACACTTGAGTACTCGGTAGTTTACTTGAAAAGAACACTTCTAGAGCCTCTGCGGCAAGTTCACATACTTCGGTGAAACCATCTGAAGTCAATGAAGCTGCATGTGGGGAGAGGACGACATTATCCAATGGAAAGAGCTCGTTGGGAACGTTAGGCTCATTCTCAAACAAATCCAAGCCAGCATCCCTTATCTCTTCTTCCATCAAACACCACACCAATTCCTTTTCATCAATTAGAGATCCACGTCCAACATTGACAATAACTCCATCTTTCCCCAGCATCACTTCCCTGTTGATTATGTGCCTTGTTTGCTCATTAAGTGGGCAACAAAACACAAGGACATCACTATTACCAGCAAGCTCAACAACATTAGAATAAAAAGGGTACAAGATAAATGGCTTCTCGTTTCTTGAATGGTACATAATTCTGCAATCAAAGGCCTCAAGCCTTTTTAGCAACTTCTTTGCCAATTTTTCCCAATCCAACAATCCCTACTCACTTGCCTTTTAGCTGAAACACAAAGCTGGGTACTGGTTACCATTCAAGCTACCGAATCTTATGTTTTATTTGTCAGTTCTATTGAGTACTACAATCATATAAGGTAAACAAATGTATTGATTGTCCTCTATCAACAAAACAAGACCACCCCCCCCCCCCCCCCCCACATGCACACACACAGTTTATTAGAGTTGATATTATTGAAAAAGAGATGCTTGCAACACTCTTTATTGTTGATTGAAATTTACTAGAAATTACAAAATTGAGTAGGTTTTACTTCTTATTTAATGATTGCCCATTAAAGATTTTGTACTTCCAATAAATATTTACCAATAGTAAAGGTATTCGAAAAATTGTGTTAGAGAATGTGTTATTAACACTCCTTTTATTGAAAATCTTCATCCAAATAGAAATAGAACATCAGAAACATTTGCACAATATACATACACACATTATAACATGAAAAGAACATGCATATAAAGCAGAAGAATGAGTAGTACCTTGGAACCAAAAGAAAGATTCTGGGGCATAGAAAGACCCCATTTCCTAACATGTCGATCAGCAGCAGAAATTTTCCACAGTACATCAATCAACAACCCCACGGCCATGTCAGCAACATCCTTGGCTTGATCTCCTGGAACAGAGACAACCTGAATATCATGGCGGCTGCACTCAACCAAGTCTATGTGGTCGGTTCCAGCACTGCTGGTCACAATGAGGCTGAGCAATGGGAGGAGCCCGATGAAATCTGCAGAGATCTTCTGGCGAGGGCTGCATAGTATGGTTTGAATGGATTGAGTTGGAAGAAACTGGAATAAAATTTAATACCCTTGAGGAAATATGTATGAGAGCTAAAAATGTGGGAAAAAAATATATCCATACAATGCAGGAGTTCCCAGCTGGACATTTTCTCAAACAGTTCCAACACACAAACATGTCCAAAAACAATAAAGTGAATTTTCATGCATTTAACGAGCTTAAACACAAAAGTTGCATCGAAACCAAACAGAATTAATTGCTTACCTGAAGAGATTGACGTAGACGAAGAAAGGTTGGGAGAGAAGGAGAGTGATTGAGTTTGACTTTAGCACCACAACATTCCCAACTCGACCATGTGCGGAGAAGAATCATTGCGATGGAAATTTAATTTAAATTATTATTTTTATATGTTAATTTAAATTATATTAAGCAATTAAAAAATGTATTCTGAATTAATATAAAAAAAATAAAATTGTTCAGCATTGTAGTTAAACTATTGTTTGACCCCTCCGTCAAAGAAGTATGTGTGTTTGATTGTGAAAGTGACAGGAAGATTGAGATATTCTCAGTTTATTTATGAAATATCATGAAAATTAATTATTAAAATGCATTCCATAACTAATAAGTTATTGGTACAAAGAAAACAAATTAAAAACAATGTGGTAATTATTTTGTAATTAAAAATAAAAACAGAAAACAAAAATTGGATGTCTAATTTAGTTAAAGTATAAAGGAGTCTAATTTAGTTAATTGAGCAAGATATATAAATTATTGTAAATCTCTTAATATCTGTCTTCGATTACAATGGAAAAAAAAAAGAAAGAGAAAAAAGAGGATGATAAATTATTGTAAATCTCTTAATATCTGTCTCCGCCAATTTTTCCCAATCCAATAATGCCTTGCCTTCTAGCTGAAACACAAAGCTGAGTGCTAGTTATCAATCATGCTCCAGAATTTTGATGTTTTATTTATCAATTCTAATGAGTACTAATGTCATATATGGTATACAAGTATATTGATTATCCTCTATCAACAAAACCTCTCTTCACACACTTGATTTGTGTTGAAATCATTAAAAGAGAAATACTAACAACACTATTTATTATAGATTGAAATTTATTGACAACTGCAAAATTATGTAGGCTACACTACCTATTTAAAGATCTAACTCATGATTTTGCAATTTTTAATAAATTTTAATTAATAATTGAATGGGAAATGGATCCCTTCAATAAATTTTATTAATATAACGTGTTTTTATCATAAAGAGGATGTTTAAAAGAATTAACGGTGAGATCTTAACACGCTTGAGAATCAAGATTTTTCCACTTTGAGAGAACCTTTTTCCCTAGCTAGTAGAATGTGTTAGAAGAAGTGTGTTAGTACTTGGTAAGTGTATTACTACTAGCACTAGAACATCAGGAGCATGTGCACAATATACATACACCACAATATGAAAAGAACATGCACATAATGCAGAAGAATGAGTGGTACCTGGGAGCCAGAAGAAAGATTGCAGGGCTTAGAAGGATCCCATTTCCTAACATGATCAGCAGCAGAAATGTTCTACATCACATCAATTAGCAACCCCACAGCCATGTCAGCAACATCCACGGCTAATTGATCTCCTGAAATAGAGGTAACTTGAATGAGGAGAAGGCATTGAGGAAATGGTAGTTGTGAAGGTTTTGAGCTTCAAAAATTGGGAACATGAATGGAGGACCAAGCACAAGGAGTGGTTGATGCTCCTTGTTGTTATCATTGTGGTTTTTGTGCGGTTTGTCTGCCATTTCCTTTGATGATTGAGCTCCAGGAAAGTGGTACCATCAAACACTATCGAAATATTTATTCTTTTCCTTTCAATTTTATTCTACTAGTATCAGAATTTTGAAAATAAATGCATATCACACCTAGTTGATATGGCCACACATAAAGCTCAAAGAATAACAAAAGAGTTCCATAAAAGTAACTTATTGTGTAATTGATTGATTTGAACAATATACAATGAGGCTATCTAGACGCTCTATTTATAGATCTTATGACAATTAACAACTATTCCTAACAAACTAGAAGTGAGAAATCATACTTAGAATGTGACAGCTATAACTATTAGCTTTTCTAAAATCAAATCTGCCAAACAGGCTATAAAAACCAAAACACTGTCAAACTAACGTATTTTCACCATGTAAAGCTTATTGATAGAAGTGTTTACAAAACTAACAAAAGTAGCAAACATGGTAAAACCAAAGCTATCCATAATTTAGCAATATGATATTAAGCACCATTGCACTCTATATGCTGACAAGAAACTCATGGCCATATATGAAGATAATCCCATCTGTTCAGATGGTGTTCTCTAATTCATTTCATTGCACGTTTTAGCCATGGAGTTCTCTTTCTAATTACGAGATAAAAGGAGCATATTACAATAACCACACAAAGAAATACTCCGAGAATTTCAATAACAGAATAGAAGAATAGGAAGGGCCTTATTTTTGGTCAACTTAAGATGCCTCAATTCATAACACCTGTTTTTCATTTTCTGTTTTGCAATTTCAACACACTATTCAATACCCATCGATGAAGGGGTATGAGAGCAGAAAGTGGAAAAACGACATCTAAACAACAAACAGAAATTATTGCTTATCCGAAGAGATGGGCATAAATGTAGAACAGTAACGAGAGAAACAGAGTGATTAAGTTCCACTTTAGCACCCCTACAGTCCCAACTCGACCATGTGTGGAGGAGAATCATGGGATAACTTTAATTTAATTTTTAAGAGGAATCATAATTACATTGAAAAGTTGTTTATAAATTTCTACTAGTCTTCAATGAAAATTTCTTCAACTCTTTATTTATTAATATTCAACGGTTTATAATTACATCGAAAAATTTAGTCCTACAAATGTAGTTATAAATTTTAACACTTGTTAACACAACTTCAAAAGTCTCTTACTTATATATTTCATTTTCATCATATTATTAGTCAATGTGAAATCTTGAGTACTTCCATTAAAACATGCTGCAGGAATCTAAAGTATAATACATTATTAACGAAACACAAGTGATTGTCTTCGGTAAAAGATGCATATAGTCTAGAAGAAAAGAAAAACACGGTCTAGAGGTTTCTAGAGAAGCCATATCAGCTAGAACAACAGCTTTTTATGCATGTTGAAGCACACTACTTATATCATACTGCAAGAGAATCTAAAGTGAAATATTAAAAATAATCAACAACAAAAGCATTGTCAGAGTATGTATTTATAATATTTTTTATCCGTAAGAATCAAAGATAGGTACTATGGAATTTATAACAAAATTATGCATATTACTTAACCAAATGCGTTCAGATTACTATCTTCCAGCCATTGTTAGCAATAACTTTTGTAACTATTATTGGAGACAACCATGATATAACTACAATAGGAAGATGAGTAACAGCACAATAGAGTTTCCATATAAAAATGAGCTTAAAAACTGATCCAAATAGAGTTTGCTTTATCTCCTTCCCTCAATCAAAACAGAGTTTGAAATACACTTGCAGAGGCACTTTGCTTAGATGGTTTTTGGAATAGAACAAACTCATTTACAACTTAATTCAGAATCATTGCAGGAATAACATAAAATTGTACCACACGATATTATGTTATCAAAAGAACAAGTTATTCAGCCAACATTACTGGAGTTATTCGTGGCTTGTTTGAGAAGAAGGCTTCTAAATTCCCTCCCATAAGTTCACACAAATTCATCATAGATTCCACAGTTAAAGCAGCAGCATGTGGAGATAAAACCACATTATTCATTTCAAGGAGCTCTTCAGGAACACGAGGCTCGTTTTCAAAGACATCCAAACCAGCACCTCCAATTTCTCCTTCCATCAAACACTTGACCAATTCCTTTTCATCAATAAGACCTCCTCTTCCTACATTGACAATAAAGCCTTGTTTTCCTAATACCAACATGACTTCCCAGTTAATTATTCGCTTTGTTTGTTCATTTAGTGCACAACATAACACGAGCGTCGCTAGTAGTTGCAAGATCAACAATGCTAGAATAGAAAGGATACGAAACCGAAGCTTTTTTATGCTTAGAGTTGTATAAGATAATGCAACCAAAAGACTTTTGAAATAACAACCCTTTACTCCTTATATGAATATGAATGAAGCTTCAAATAGTCTATGTACTATTGAAATTCCATCACATACAAACTCTCCAATAAATACCACTAATCATACATTTTTTAAACACTTTTGTGATGGTTTAATGCATTATACAAGGGTATAATGTACCTGGCTCTGAGTAAATATCAAATCTCAATACTCATTGGTATCATATATAATTTTTTCATTTCTTTTTGAAAATTCCAACCAGCATTTCCACCACAGTAGATAAAACATTAAAAATAAAAATTAAAGTTTTATAAAAAAAATGATGTTTAATATTCATAATATAGAGTTTAACTTTTTATACAGACTGACAATTAAAAAATTAGACTATCAAACAAGATATCACTTTAGAAATAATAATTAAAAAGGCCAACCATTTTCTATTATATGTTAATTTATGATTAAACTATAGAGTAAAAAATCTATACAAAATTGATATATTCTAACTAAGTTCATTACTGTATTCTTGTCCCCTAATTTTTAATGAGAAAAAAAAAAGTTTTTGCTCATAAAGTATAAAGATTTTTACACAGTACTAACTTTCATAAAAACTAGTCAAAAACCATAATATCATAATTTATAATAAATTGACACGTCAGACCATTAAACTCGTTTTTAATTATTAATATTTTAAGTTGTAGTTTTAAGTAGATTTGTTTCTATTCCTAAGCAAAATGATAGCAATTTGATGATAGCCACGTGGACTGTATCCTATACCATCATGCATATTACAGATAAGTCTATACTACACATAAGATAATATTTTGATTTTATTTTTAGAATGTACACATAATTAGATAGTATAATACAAACCAATAAAGGAAAGAAGCATGAAATAAAATAAGCACAAACCTTGGAGCCGAATGTGAAAAAATCCCAAGGCGTATTGTCGCGACTCTGCTGAGTCCTCAAATATCGATCCGCCGCCAAGATTTTCCTCATTACGTCAATGAGCAGAGCGACGACCATGTTGGCCGCGACCTGGATTCCGTGGCAGCGGCACACGTCATGGTCGATGTAGCGGTAAAGACACAATTTTGTTGCACATATGAAGGGTGAAAAAAATAAAACAATAAAAATATAATTTCATTGTACATTGTATAACGGAATCATATTTTTGTTACACATATGGATTAAAAAAATAAAAGTATCATAATGTACAATAAATCATATTTCCGTTTGTTTTATTTTTTTCACCTGCTAGAATACAACAACAGAATCATATTTCTCTTGTTGACTCAACATCTCAAACAAGAACTCAACATAGATTCAACAATGGAGGTCATTAGATTCAACAACGTAGATTAGCAGATTCAACAATTGACGGGGATGACTAGCGCAACACAAATCTCAACAAACATGGCTATAATCGTCGCACACGTGGGTGCTAATCGTCGTCGTTGTCATGATGGGTGCCATGGTTGTCGTCGTCACTTCCTCCACACCAAGATCTGAAGATGGAGAACCTTCCTCCACCACAGACACAAGTGTTTCTTCATAAAAAGCAACGACTTGGAGTGGGGTCACGCAAGAGAGTGTATGAGTGAAAGGGAAGGAAGTGTAGGGATTTGGACAAAAGGGGGATTTCAAAGAAGATAGCAATATTGGTAGTGGTAATAACAGTTTCCTTGGGAATATGACTACATGGAACTTACCCATGATCGCAATAGGCAATAGCTATTAAGGGAGCTGTGTTAAGGACAAAAAAAGACATGCTACATTCATATTTTTCTAAATTTTGTTTCTCTCAAGTGGCTTGTGCAAAACAACGGGTACCAAAGACCGTGGCCAAACCCTTAATTAGATTCAGTCTTGTTTCATGATTATTTGAGTTGTCTTTTACTTAGAATATGCCTTTTGAAGGTATATATGTGAAGCAGCAGTATTCTATCTGGTCCTTGATATCTTCGGTGTATGCCCACTAACTCTTGGTATATTCAAAATGTTCTGGTGATATTTGATGTTATATTCCTATAATTTGATCAATTGTAACTACTTAAGCTTTTCAATCAGTGGTATCAATATCAAGAGGTTCTTAAGCTAACAAGTTGTTTTTGGAGCCTAACATTTACACTTATAAGAGGAAAATAGGGCAAAAAATTAAAATTGAAAAAAGGCACTACCACACTCCAACAATTGCAGAATGCATGCCATATTAAACCCGGTACCAGAAGACCATGAAATTGATAGAATAATTTCATTGTGACTATATAATTAATTATTCACAAGCCATTTAATACCTTGGGAGCTTGTTCAACGTAACAGAAAATTCTTGCCTTTCAAATAAAAGATCAAAGGCCAAAAAGTTCTTTACATTGAGATGGCATATTTAAAACCCTAACTAAAAAATACACTTGTAAACATGAGACTAGGTTAATATATGAGATGTGACAAAAGAAGCTTTACAAGCTGAGTGTCCATTACCAAACCTATAAAATCTATATTCAAAACAATCAATTAACTGGGAACATAGGGCTCAAAAAGTTTAATACATGGATTTGGATCATTCTGCATAACTTCAGCAGCACGTTCAAACTCTTCCCTGAGAACTTTGATGCTATGTTTATCTACCACTCGACCTAGATCATGAGATATTTCAAAAGGATCCTCTATACATATCAAATGGCGATCATTACCTATCCTTCTTGTCCAGTCCTTCTCTCGCTTGCTACACCAAAAAAGAGCATCATATATTCAATTAAATGAAAACAACTCTCTTGTTAACAATGATAGATATGTTAGTATCACCCCCCCCCCCCCCCCCCCTCCCCCCCAAATAAAAGGGCAAACAATTACTAATGGAACATAAAAGGGAACTATGAGAAAATATTTACAGATACCACAGATACCGGGTTCTCTTACCTGATTATGCTTCCAGTGCGTACAGATATAACAGTATTTGCATAATCATGACAATATGCCCAATAATGGAAAAATCCCCGCACAAGCTGAGCAATTGATTCCTTGTTATGGCGACCAAAATCACAAAGTTTTTCAACTTGATCAAAGTAAGCACAATGAACATCATCCACAGTTACAGAATACGTTGTCTCCATCTCCTACATAGAAAGTAGCATTCAATCATTAAATACAATTACAAAATTAGCTATATGATGTACAAACTTTATTCGAGTGATATTTGATGGAATGCTTAATGAGGAAGAATTAATTATCTTTGATTTGAATACTGCAAAAATGTTATTCCGATGATACTATTAGCCATGCCATTGGCAAAGCAGTTTCCTCAGAAAAAAAAGTGTTTTTCCAATAACAACTATCAGGCTTTGCTACAGCGCAAAACTTTTAAGTGCCTTTGCATCAAATTGCATGGAAAATGAAAAGAAACCAAGAATTCCTGGTTAAATTAATTTTCTCATTCCATGGAAAATGGAAACACTAACCATTATGTTCAGAACAAAATAAAGGGTACTTCTGAAACATAAATAGCATAAACAATGAAATTCTAAAATGGTTACATACAGATATATCTCACATATTGGAATACAAGAGTGAAAACTGAAGTACGCACCTGCAAGCATGGAAGGATAGCAGGTCTTCTCATTTGTAAAAAATGAATGCACATCAAAACATACCTGTAATTAAAATTATAAATTGTTATTTTTTACGAATAATATCCAGTCACCACATTTATCTGAACTTCAATTGTTCAATCATGTCTATTTTGATTTTTGGGAATATTAACATTACTTGCCTAAATTAGATAAAGGCAAAGCAAAATCTTTTTCGACAAGAATAACATCAGAAGTTAACTTACGCATAGCTAGACAAGGTCCCATGGTAAGTTTCATTGACTCTTCTTGACTTAGCCCAATGTTTAATAATGAAAGCCAGCTGACGCAACCTTGGATCTATGTGTGCATAATCCCGAAGAAGCTTGGTATTCACAACAGCTAGGAGATTGTTAATGCATATGTCGCAAGAGATTCCTGTCACTGGATCCATGAGCTTTACTATGGGAACCCGTGCACGTGTCAAGGCCTATAAACAAACTCAAATTAAGGACTCCCAAGAAACTTTCATTTCAATTTAATACCTTCAAATGAATGTTTCCAAGAGCAGTAAGCCAGCAGCAATAAGCTTCTTCTAGGAAAACTTAATCAGTCAATTGTGTCATATTCCAAATTTATTAATCCACTTCCTGTGTTTCATTATTACTTCTCCATTTTTTTCTAGGTTTCAAAAGATTGATCATCAGTTTTACTCATCATACAACTCTTAACCATGGCATATTTATCCAAATCTTTTTTTTTCACAAAGTTCTATTTCATTTAAAAAATTAATTAATTTCAGAACATTTTCTTTTCTCATTCCTTTTATCCTATCTTTTATCTTTTTCTTCTTTCATATCCAAGTTTTTTCTCATCCCTCAACGCATTCTTGGCATACCAACACATTGGCAACAACTATAAAATATGACTAAAATCAGTAAAATAATAAGCATTCATCCAATCAGAAATGAACAAGAAATTAAATAATGCTCAACCAAATTTATAAAGATGAAGTTTCACCATAATAGGCACCATCTAGTTTTTGAAACCTTTTTTCTTCCTTTCAAGTTTTTAGGGGGTAAACCTATCAAACCAAATAAAGGATTAGAGATGCCAAGGAAGAAAAGACGGTGAAGAGACTCCAATAGAGGAGGCAAAGAATTATGGTGACTAACCCTGGATTGAAGATTAGTCCCATAGTCAACCCAAAGGACCAAAGCTTGTGGGGATACCTCTAAGTCCCACCGGGGAACCAAAGGCACCCTAATTACGGTGGTTACCAAAAAAAAAAAAAAAGAGGGAAAGAATTACAGAGATAACATGTTAGTCTAGACACTAGCAATGATCAGTGAGGCCAATAGCTTCTGTGCTAGTCTATAGATGGGCACTTTCTAAACAAACCATAAATTAGAAAGAATCAAAGTATCATCAAAGACTTCAAAAACACCACATTATGTCCTACATCCATGCCAAAAAATTATCATAAAAATGAAGTCAGAAGATTCCCTTCAATAAACCTCTTTATTAGCTTTGCAATGAGAAATACATAATCAATTAACCTTAGGTTTTTAATGCTTGTTGTTTGTCCACGTGTTTATATTCTCTCATTACCATTGCAAAAATATTAAGCATCATATACTCTCATTGTCTGAGGGGACATGTTCAGTGAACAATAACGAACAAAAACCCTAGCAATGTCTACCAAATAAGGACTATTTTTCCATACTCTCATTGTCTACCAAGGTCAGTCTTCCTATAGCAAATATTCTAAATTTTTCCTCATATTAGACAAAAGTCATTACATCTCCTTTATGAAAATTTCTTAGTATGATTACAAGCAGCTCCGGCTTCCCTAAACAGTTAATGAACATGTCTCTATATACGTAAATATATGTCAATGAATACAAACCATCAAAATAAACAATAGCAATAAAGAAAGCATAGCAATCTTCTCACCTGCACATTCTGCAGATTATCTGATTGCAAAATATCCGCCAATTTCATTATAATCTTAGATTTTTCCATGTCTGCTTCCTCAATAGCAAGGCAAACATCAATGTCACTTTTAGAAACACCAAACGAATTAGCACATGATCCATAGAGATATAGATTAGATGTTGGCCATTCTTTGCTGACTAATTTCTCCAATATCGCTACTAATTGCTTTTGTTTCAGCTTTTCTTCTTCAGGAGGTATTAGAGACCCATATATTGCAAGGAAAGGAACATTAAAATCATCAATGTCCCTTCGACACATCATCTGCCTTCTGTACATTCTTCCCCGCTGGCTCATTATCTGCTGTCCTCTTGAATCCAAAAATCTAACATCCTGAATAAATGCTGCAAGTGTAAGTAAGCCTCATAATTTAAGAATCATTTACTTTTCACACTATGAGAAAACAAAATAAAAACCACATGAACCTCATAATTTGATGACAGGTAGATAACTGTAACACTCAATAATCTATCTATCTAGGTTTTTGAACAAACAGTCCTTCAGCGTTCAAACAAGTTTAAATTAATAATAACTCAGAAAATAAAACTCCATTGTATTATCAACCAAATGATAATACTCAAAGTACTTGATGAAATTCAGTTGAAAATTTAGCTTTTAAGAATGATTTAACAATCCGTAACATCAAGCAACATCAACAAATATAACTATTGACCTTCTCTCGGCGGCGTTGCCTCAAGTTAGTCCTGTCATCAGACTCATCCTCTACCAACAAGGAATCAGCTAACTGCTCCCCAAGGACATCAACATCAGCAACCCTTCCACCAGACTCAGGAAAACCCTCCATCCTCAATCTCCCACCTCCCTTGTGCTTACTATCCCTACCACCAACTTCACCAATGCCACTGGTCTCATTCCCCGAACCCGAATGGAGGTGACTCCGGGCCGGTGGCCCAGGACGATCAAGCTGATCAACAAGTCCCACATTGCTCCTCTCACCAGACACCATTCTCCCACCTTCCCTCCTACCATACAAATTCTCATTCCTACCCTCCAAACCCTTCCCTCTAATCCTGTTCCCAAACCCTGGTGCAACCCTACTTGTCTCGGGGGGTAACGACCCACCAGCCATATAACCCCCAAGTCCTCTTCTTTCTCTCTCCACAGCATCATGGTTACCCTGAAGAACCACATTCCCACTCGAATTCGAAGTGGGGTGAACCACATTCCCACCTCTGTTGAACTTCAAATTGAGCAAGGAGTCACCATTGGAGGAAACTTCGGCGGCGGCATACGCAACCGTGGGTAAAGACCCGAACTGCAGCTTCAGTTCATGCTGCTGCTGCTGCTGCTGCTGATGATGATGATGAACGAAACCATCGACCACGTTGTTGTTGTTATTATTGTTGTGGTGGCTTTCTTCAATTGGAAACCCTAGTTTTCGAAGATCGTGGGCGAGGTTAACGTTAGCGTTGACGCCGTTAGTGACGGAGTTAGGGGTGACGGTGACGGGGAAGTGGTTCCGAGGAGGGGGAAACGGGTTATGGGGCAACCCGAAGAAGTTCGGAGGGTAAAGCGGCGAAGAAGAAGAGAGAGTGTGGGACCAGGGTGGTGGTGGTGGGAGATGGTGAGGGTGAGTATGTTGGTGGTGGTGGGGTTGATCGCCGCCGGCGATTTGCCACGGCGGCAGCGCCACGGGGATCATGGGGCCAATAGCGGTGACGGCGGGATCTATCGCCGGAGACTGTGGTGGCGGGTGGGGGTGGTGGGGGCGCTGTTGGATGAGAGAGAGGAGGAACTCGCCGCCGTTGGACGGCGGCAAGTCACCTCCACCACCGTTCATGGAGGCGGGTGGCGGCGGGGAGAGGGTGAGGTGGCAGTTTTGGGTTGCAGGTTGAAAGGAAAGAGAGAGGCTTGAGAGAGAAACTTAGAGGGGAAGTTTGGGAATTGGAGAGTGGGACTGACTTTATATAAAGTTTTGTGGGAATTTTGAAGTAATTTTGGTTTTGATATATATATATATATATATATATATATATATATATATATATATATATCTTTGTTGTCAATCCTTATCTTATCCTATTTACTGGTAGTTGGTAAAGGATACTCTTAGCTTATTAAGAGTGTTTTAAAGATAGTTAGCTGATGCTTAATGAATATCTAAAGTATAATACTAAGGTAGAATATTACAATTAGTAACAATTATTAAAGATAATAAATGGTTGAAATTAAAGTATTTATAAATTTAAATTAAAACATAATATAGTCATCAAATTTTTAAAAAATTCAATAAATAGAAACCATCTCATCAATTATCACTTCCTAAAAAATTTAATATTTAATTTTTGTTTGATAAATTTTTTGGAGATTTGGTATTATTATTAAAATTAAAAAAATCTATTAAAATATTGTCTGCGGGTATCCTATTTTTTCTTATTAATATATTTTAATTAAATTTTATTTTTAATTATTATTAAATAATATGATAAGTGAGGATTTAATTTAGTTTGTTTTGGAGAAATTCAGTTAAAAACACTCTTTTAGAAAATGGACAAAAATAAATTTTCTTACTTTGCAAATAGGTAGTTCCATTCCAAGCTCCAAGCATACATTAAATACGTTCCATTAGATAGGTTTTATTGTGACATAAATTAAGAAATATTATTAATTTCTTTCTTTTCTATATTTTTATTTATTGGAAGATAAACATGTATTGCTTGAGTTATTATTGATATAGCCAATATGAATTTTTTTTTTACTGCAATATGAAATATGAAAGCTACTTACAACAAAAAAATTATTAAAAACATAAACCATATATTAAAAACTTAGAGGAGAAGTTTGGTAGTGGGATTGCATAACACTACTTTTTATAAAGTTTGTAAAGTTTGGATCGTACGAGGAATGAAGACTTGAGTAATTTTGTTATTTGATGAAGGATACATGAGGAGTGTTTGGGGGGAACAACTTCAGTTTAGCTTCTTAGGCTAGTAATCTCGTGTTCCAATGCAATCATGAGTTGTTTCCATGGATTTTTTTATGGACCAAAAAAGTATGTATATTAATGAAGGGAACATTATATTAACATTACCAAAAGATTCCATGGCTACACTATATTAACATTAGATACTACACGTAATTCAACAGTTAAAGTTTACTCTCAACAAGGAATTCTAATTTGTCATTGTAGCACATTCCCAACAAGTGCCTCATTCAAAAAACTTTAAATTTTTAAGCCCCAACCTGCCATGACTCTTAGTAGCACACATACTCTTCCAAATAACCCAAGGATTTCTTTTCTCCCTCAACACCTCCCCATAAGAACCTAGTTTGAATACTAACTAACTTCCTACGGACTCTTCTTATAGGCATTTTGTAGAAAGAAAGAAGATAGCCAAAGAAGACAAAACTGAATTGATAAGGCACACTCTCCTGGAAATGGACGAAATATTTTGCTTCCAAGAGAACAATTTTTTCATATGCTTCCCTAGCTATGATAGGCTCCCAAGTCTCCTTCCTCCTAGAGTTTGCATCAATCAGAATGCCAACATATAGAAAGGATAGCAAATGCAATTTACAATTTAGCAACTCCACGCATTGTGCTACAATAGACACATCCAAACCAATAGCTCCAAATCGATTCTTTGAAAAGTTGGCCTTCAAGTCTGATACAAGATAAAACACCTCATTATACTCTTAATTGTCAACACATTTTCCAATGAAGATTCTCTTACAAAAATGATTTCATCGACGTATTGTAAAAGGTTCACTTCAACATCCCTTAACCCCACCTTGAAGCAAATATAAACATGTTTTTCTTTGTTGCCTCCCTCATCAATTCATTCAAGCTCTCTGCCACAATTGTGAAGATAAAAGGCGTAAGAGGATCTCCTTGAAGATTCCCTTTGTGGTGAAAATTCCAAGGTTTTGTTCACCAACATGGACACCACACTAGTCTTCAAACTTTCCTCAATCCATAACCCACTTTTGGTGAAAGCCCAACCTAATGAGCATGTATAACAAAAAAATTTGAACAAACCAAATTATATGTTTTCTCATAATCAAGCTTAAAAAGTATGCAGCTCTTCCTTTTCCTTTTTGTCTCACCCACAACTTCATTGATCACTACCATACTATGTAGCAAGTTCCTTTCACATAAAAAGACATTTTGTCTCTTATCAATAATTCCCGACAACACCCTCCTAAGCCTATTAGCAAGATTTTTGGCCAATATTTTATACATGCATCCCACCAAAATGATAGGCCTAAATTCTCCTAATCCAATAGGGCTTTCAACCTTAGGGACAAGACTTGGAACATCCTTGATTGTCGACTTCTCGGTGACTCACACTCTGCGGTGTGTCAAATAGTGGTACTTCACTCAACATCTTTGTTAGTCAGAACTCTCTACCGATCAAAATCATTTGTAGGTAGTCCTTTCCGAGACCTCAACAATTTGTTTTTCCCTACAAACCAACACGAAACTTTTTAGCGTGTTTTGTCTTCTCTCACACGCTTTTGGAGAAACTTCCCAAAAGATCATTCTTCTCATTACTATTTCAAGCCAAACACGTTTAACTATGAAATTCTTAAGTAATAGGCTATTAAAAAGTAGATGTATCTTGTTAGTATAGATAATATCAATTAATTCATTTAAGTCATCCTCAACTGTGTAGCCTTATATCTATACAATTTTTAGATTCCTCTCATTCAAGTATAATTTGTCCAAGATGCTACAAGGGTGATAAAAGATAAGTTTGTCCCCCTAGGCAAAACCCCATGCACATGAAACTCCTCCACAAACTTCATCACATCCCTTTTCACTATACTCCAAAACTTCTTAATAAAGTGAAAATTAATACCACATTCTCACACCACTTGTTTAACCTCATATTCCTCATAATTTGAGATAAAAAAAATTGTTGTCCTCCTCGTTAATCTTTTGGAGCTCTACACCTTCTAAGCCAGGTCTCTCCAAAGGCATTTCTTTGAATCTTTCTTCAAAAAACTCTTTCGCTCTTCTTGATTCTTTTACCCACGTTCCATCAACGTCTACACCTAGTAGCATATTCCGTCTTCTCTTCCAATTCACCACCATGTGATAATACTTAGAGTTAACATATCCCTCTTTGATTGACTTCATCCATGACTTTAAATGCAACAAAGACTCATTGTGTATCAAAAGAAAGTGTCGCTGAAGGCGAACAATGCTATATCTATGACATATGAAAGAGATAATCTTTTGAGTGATAATGGATTATCAAGCTTCCTTCGTGTTTATTTCCCCGATGTACTACTGTTTTAAGTGATAAAAAATTGAATGAGCCTTCTAATAAAAAGAAATAAGAAGAGTAATTTTGCAAATTTTGAATACATATGAAGGAGACAATCTAGCTTTTTGTCAATAAGACACTAGTGTCGTACATATACTACTATTTGGCGGCTTATCCAAAACAAAATATAGACCAATATCTCATATTATTTAACTAGTATTTCTAATATATTTAAGGGACCACTCAATAACGAGATTTTTTGTTTATATCGAAAGGCAAGAATAAGATCTACATGCACCACATTGAAAAATCGCCATAGGGATTATACTAAGTATAACATGTACGACACGATTGAGCTTGATTTTATCGAGCGAGATCGATCTATATATATATATATATAAGGGAATAAAAGAAGAATTGATAGAAAACTACGAAAGGAGCTTACCTAAGAAGAATTGATAGAAAACTACGAAAGGAGCTTACCTTCAATTATTCCCTCTCTAGTTTGCATCAAATAAAATGATAGAATTTGACTTAAACTACAAATCCATTTCATTATACCAGTTCCACTAATATATCACATCATTAACATTCAATGGCGTACTAGTGTTTGAATCATTAAATTTCTATTATCAGACTTATTATAGTAGACTCCCTTAGGAAAAAATTATATTCTCCTCACAAAACCCCCTAACTGTTTAATTTCTTTGCAATAACCTCTCATATTCTTTATCAGTGCTTTTAGTCTGTTAACAAAATATGACACGTGATTGGCACATGATAGGGTTATGTTTTTATTCTTCCAAAATTTCCCTCATCCCCTTCCTTCAATTCCTAATTATGAAGTACGGGGACACCTGCTAGGTTGTGTCCCATATTTCCGAGATGGAACGGGGATGGCAAGGGAACATCTCGAGGACGACATTAGTTTCTTGGGTACGTCTGACCAAGACGGGAACGACGGTGGTCTTTAGCGAGGATGTATTGGGGACGACGGTGGCCCACACACACATCCCCATAGTCCAAATTTTTTTATAAAAAAAAACATAAAAAGGAGGAAAGAAGAGAATTGACAGAAAAATTAAGACTTCCTCACTTCTCTCTTTCACTCTTTCTCATCATTAGGCAGCCACCACCAGCGAACCACCAACGGTAGAGGTGAACCTCTCATTCTAATTCAATGCTCTTCGAACGGTGCGAAAAGATTTCCCATCACACGACTCACCAACTTGATCTTCCGCGGGAACCATATGTCAGAACAGGTCCGAAAAAAACAGGTACGATCTCCTTTTCCTCTACCCCGAGCATCTAACCAGCTCGCGTGGTTCATTGGTTCCAAAGTGATATAGAGGTGTGCTTGAAGTGAGGGGAGGGGGGGGGGGTGTTGCCCCTATTGGGGTGGGACCTTTTACCGTCGAGGCATAAGCGCCCTCTTGCTACCCATATGCCATGTTGCAATTGCAACTTGCAATATACTATGGAGGTACTCAATTCATTAGGAAATAGGAAAGTTAATGGGGAACATTTGGTTTTGGAAAATTGAACTTTTTTTTTTAACTACAAAAAGTTATCGCTTGCTTTCAAATGTTTGTACAAGATAATATTGTCCTTGGTATGTATGGCTTACAACATAATTTTTTTTGAAGACAGGATGTTAATTATTTATTTTGCATGTAGTACTAGAGTATTAAATGAGTTTATTTTGCTTGATGTTTTATTTTATTTGTTGTTTTATACATTAAACTAACTTGATTTTAATACTTTTTAATGTTAATTTTGCACTTTGCACCTTAATGTTTTATTTTGGTAGACCATTAGATTATCTTTAAGTTTAATGTTTTATTTTGATAGACCATTGGATTATCTTTAAGTTTATAATATGCTAGTGTTGTTATTTATTTCTTATGTTTTTTTAAAAAAAATTTCACTTTTTTTAAATAATAAAAAATTTGTTATTTTCTAACCTACCTGTATCTTGAAATTTTCCGTCTCATTCCCATATCCGTATATGTTTCGTCCCCATTTTGGTCGGATTCCCAAAACCCAGGACATGAAGGTAAAAAAAAAAAAAGAATTTTACTATTCACCGTCAGAAGGAGACCAACATCGATTCGCATAATGAACATCGTGTAAAAATAAAATAAAACAATCTATACATCACAATGATTTCCATTATCCCAAACAAAGTTCACCAAAATCGTTATGTTTATACCCCTCAACATCGTTATTGCATATCACAAAACCAAAAGTACAATGAGATGTTTTTTCAATGTTTATTTAAAAAAGTGTTGGAAAATCAAAATCAATAATCATAATTAATGTTCTTTGTCAAGCTTTGGATGGGAAATTAAGTGGAAACAAATAGAAAAAGAAGGATCCAGTGGTGGTGGAAGGAAAGGATTATGAGAATAGGGTTAACTTGAAGGCTTTTTGTTACATTTCACTACAAGCTAACACTTTCAATTAACGCTATTAAGTATTCACATAGGGATGTCAAACAAATACATTTTATCCTAAGGGACTCTCCTATAATAAGTCTTAACTACAGAAAAAGTGAATGTAATTTTTTTTATTAATTAAATTAATTATTTTTTAATCTTGATAAATTAGATAATTAAGTCTTCAGAAATATTAGTAATACTTTCTTTAATATTTTCTTTTGGATATTTTAATTTTTATGATTGATTATAATTTATTAAAAATCATCAATTTTGATAGGTTTCATTTCTTATTTAATATAAATCAATATAAATCAAGAAATAAAAACATTAAATGTAAAATAAAACTTATCAAAATTAATAATTTTTAATAAATTTTAACCAATAAAAAATATCTAAAAAAATATAAGAGAATATCACTAATATTTTTCTTGAGTGTTTTATATAGAAAAAGAGGGAATAACTATTTAAACTTTCAGTCTTGAAAAAGTGAATATAGAAATACAATATTCTGAGTACTGACATTGTTACGAGTTTTTTTTTTAAGAAATTGTTAAATATTGTCCATGTCCGAAAAAATAATACTAATAGCGTTTTTTATTTCTAGGTTGATGGTTGAGAGACATTCTCGCAAATGATAATTGTTTTCTAACAAAATTATAAATTTCTATTATTATAATTATTTAGAATTTTGAAGAGAATAAATAATATATGGATGGATTGTAACAAAGTCTTTTACATTATCATTAAATTTCAAATTATAAAAACTTTTGCACGAGAAACAATTTCTGTACAATTGCTTGCGTAGGTTTTCAAAGTTAAGCAACTTTTTTTTAAAGACCAAAATATCAATAGAATAAATGAGTTCCTATAGCTTATATAAGTAACTATAACCAATGTTGCCTGAATATTAAATAAATAAATAAAATTCCAAGTTAGAATAAGGATCTTGTTCACGTAAAAAAAAAAGGATCTTGTTTGAATGAAAAGACAAAATGAGACTCATTAAAAAAATAAGTTAAAAACTCAAGTTCAAGCATTAAAAAAATAATAAGTATTCTTAAATATTATATGATAAGAAAGAAGAGACCCATCAAAAGTTACTCAACAATCTGAATTAAACTTTTGTACAGGATATCTAATGTAAAAATTTATAGGCACAAACGATTTAATTTCCGGTTTAAATGGAATCCATCATTGGAGTAATAACACTTAAATCACCTTTTATTCTAAGCACCTTATCACCATTTTTAATTTCTCTTTATCTATTTTTTCCTATCACATTATAAAATTTATAATGCTTATTTTTTTTTCTCTTTTTTTTACTTTTTATCTACGTGTTAGATATTATATTAGATGCTTATCAAACATTTTCCTAAAAGTTGTGATTTTATCCTAAAGTGGACCACTTTTTCATCCAAATCATCCGTGGCAGTTATTGTTCATCCCAAAATGCTTTATTTAGATACATATTTAAGGCCATGGAAGAAAAAGTTAACAGATAGTTGGCAGAGCATCAATTATTTTACCAATCTCCCTCCAATACTAATATCACTTTGGTATCGATAGAAAGAAGTTGAGTACTAACACTAGTCAGTGAGGAATCATTTGATACTGGTCAATTGCCATAAGGCTGAAACAGTAAACTAAAGAAAGTTTATGTTATAGAAAAGTGCATCCCTTTTATAGATTTTTGGAAGTTGTTCTCCTTTAAGTTTGGTTTGGTCCCCAATTGTTTTACTTTCTATCTTTATGTATATATATATTTAAGTTGGATTCTTTTAACTGGGCGGTTTGAATTGGAGTGCCAACATAATTGGAATGTCAATTCCTACTTCTCTCGACCTTTGCTCTTTTTTGCTAAAAAAATACATAGAAATAGAAATAGAATACACAAATTAGGAGACCTGATTTCACGTAAAATTTTGTGGTATATTTGCAATACTTTGAAGTTAAAATATAGGGTGAAAATTTCATTCATTTTAGTACAGAAGACACATAATACCAGTAAGTCTTGCTGAATTTTGCCTTACTTTTTGACTTTTTGTGTGTATAAATATCTTATATGAAGGTAGCTATATTCTCTAACTCTTTTTTGCTATAATGTGATGACGTTTAATTATGCAAATTGGGCAAGGAACTTATATTTCCATTTTTAAGGCATGACAGTGGCTCACCAAAAGAAAAAAGAATGCTATTGCCAAGATCCTCAAAGCCATAAAATATATGACCTTTATCACAACTTCCATAAAATTTGGTAAATGAGTCAAGCATGGAAACAGAAACCGTATTATGTAATTTTATATTGAATTGACATGGATTGAAACATGTAAAGCAACAAATTAAAAGCATATAAACTAACAAAAGTCACATTATGTCTGCATATTGTCCCTCAAATGCAACAAAAGTAAAATTAACAAAATACTATAAACTACCAACACTGCTTGTGTGAAGGAAGAGGCAAAGTTCCAGCTCTAGTACCACACGTGTGCAGAGAAAGAGGCAAAGTTCCAGCACCAGTACCAAATGTGCGCAAAGTGTCCTTGTATGAAGTGAAGCGAAGAACATTGAAGTCAAATTCATGATCACAGATTTCCTGAATCCTCATATCATTCAAACCACAGCCATAGACCTTCTTCTCAGTGGCAAAGACCAAAAGATCACCATTCAAAACTGCATAGCCCTTTACTCTTATAATAGGATGATCCTTCACCATTGCTTTCACTCTTATCTTCAAAACCCTTCTCCACTCACTTGTCTCATAGTGTGTCAAAGTCCATATGGTGAACACATGCTTCCTCAGCCTCACCAAACAAATTGATTGATTTGGATCAGTGGCTTTTCCCCATTTGAAAATCCCCATGTCACAAGTCAAGTCATGAGACCCTTTCTTGCTTCTTTAGGCACTCTCAGCATTCTTGAATTTCCACTCTCAAAATTGTATGACATAATGTATGGCCTGAAATAAGGACTTTTTTTGTTCCAGGAAGGAAAACAATCTGAGATGAAGTGAACAGCTCCTCTGTGATGAACAGGCATGTCAAATTTCAGTTTCCTACTGCCAGTAAAAAATCTTTCTTGCTTTGATTTCCACACTCCTTCATTGGAATGATAAACTTTGCAATCCAAATTTGAAGAAGACCAATCAACTAAGTTGTCATAAAAAAGATACACCAAGTAATCATCTTTGTCATCACATTCAAGAACAATCTTGAGATCAACAGCACCAATACTTGTACCATTTTGTTTATACTCATCAGGGGTGGGAATAGGCAACCAGGATTGTGTTGCTGGGTTGGTAATGAGCAGCTTCACTTCATTCTCGCCGGTGGCGCGACAAAGAATCAAGCCATTGCTAGAACTCAAAATCTTGGCCGAGTTAGACAAGAATTCGAGAGAGGATTGAGGCACCCCAGATGAGAGCTCCTCCCCAGGTAAAGGGTGGAATTCAACATGGACATTGTATGACTGAGTGATGTATGGTTGAATGAAGAAACATGTGTCATCCCTTAGCAATGAGTTTTGTGTCTGTTTCGATGCAAAATATGTTTCCTTTGGTAACTTTGAGAATGACTTGCTGGTGGACGTGAACCTGTAGATGGCTTTTGCTGGTAATCGAGAGAATATCTCAAGCAATTCGTCATGTGACAATGGCGCCATTCTAATGACAAATATTTGGAACCAAAGAATACAACAACTATCAACGGAGGATATATTTATATATGTGAATGTGATTTAGGTGCGCTTGAAATTCTTTTTCGATAACAAATCTTTATCTTTATTTGTTAATTTCTCTATCTATTATCTCTGAGAACTTAATGATGACAACTTTTGCTATCACTTTCTTAATTTGAATCTAAATGTCCTTTTCAATATATGATAGGATTTCTGTTGATAGTAAGAAAAATCTTTATCTAATCAATTTTGATTGTATCTAATATATCTCTACTAGCATTTAATGATATAAAAAATATAAAAAGATAATATCTTTTTGAATCTAAATAATTTCGGTTGTATCTATTTTAATATATGGTAGGTTATGAAAATCTTTATCTGATAATTAACTTTTGATTATATATGTTAGTATCTAATATATCTCTTATAGTATTTAATGATATAATAGAAAAATTATATCTTAACTAAGTGTTTTGGATTGTATCTATTTCAATATATTAATGTGTCGCGTCAAAATTTAAAAAACAAATTTAGAGTAAGATTTTTTAAGATTATATACAATAAATTCGTACGAAATAGCGTTGTGTTAGGAAAGTAATATCTCTTTATCTCAAAGTTCAGTTTATCTAATAAAAGATATCTTAAATTCAATATTGTATCAAGATTAAAAATTTGAAATTTTAAACAAAATTTAAATAATAAATCAAATTCAAAATTGAATAAGAAAAGATAAAAATATAGGCGCTAAATTTTAACTTTGATCTTCCTATTTTTTAAAATAAGTAAACATGACATTTATGGGGAAAAAAAAATTAAATAAAGTGAAAAATAAAAAATATCTTAATAAAATTTCAACTCATCACCTTTTATTTATATATAAGGAAATAAACCACTAATACATTTTTTTTGTTTTGTTAAATATATTAATATTATTTTCTATATATCATTAATAAAGAGTTTTTAATTTTTTTAAATTATCAAAATTTATAAATTGAAAAATATTTAATATATAAGTCTTTTTAATTTTATTTAATTTAATTTTATATGTTTTTATTTTGAATAATTTATACATTTTATTTTTATTTCACCAATTTATAATTAAATTTCATAAGTTAATATGAAAATTATTTACATAATTTTTTAAATTGATTTTAATATACAAATTATTTTACTCTAATTATTCATGTAAAATTAAAAGATTTAATAATAAATATTTTTTAATTTATAAAATTTGAAAATTCTAAAATAATTAATAACTCTTGACTAATTATACATAAAAAATAATGTTAATATAATTAAAGCAAATATTTTATTGCTTTATCTATGAATAATTTTACATAAATAATTAGAGTAAAAATAATATGTATATTAAAATCAATTTATAAAAAAATTATGTAAATAATTTAGATATTAATTTATAAAACTTAATTGTAAACTGATAAAAAAAATATAAACTATTCCAAATAAAAACATATAAAATGATATAAAATAAAATTTAAAATATTTATATATTAAATATTTTTAATTTCTAATTTTTGATAATTTGAAAAAAAATTAATAATTTTTTTACTAATAATACATAAAAAATAATATTAATATAAGTTTATTGTCTTGTCTATAAATAAAGAGTCATGAAAACATAAGCATCATAAGACACTTTTTATTTTTCATTTCATTTAATCTTTTTTCATATAAACATCATGTAAACAATTTACATAAACTTTATATAATACCAATATGTCACATCCATGTCAACATTTAACGATTAACTAATAGTTAATTAACAAAATAACCAAAATTGCTTATTTTAAAAAATAAGAAGATTAAATGTCTTGATTTAAAAATAAAAAGAACAAAATTACAAATTTAAAATTATAGAAAGTTCAAAATTGCAATTTAGTTAAAAATATATAATAATATGATAAAAAGAGATAGAATGAAAAAATAAGAATAAAAAGTGTGGCGAAAATACGTAGTACTACTTTAATATTTAAATTTGGCCAATCTGACACCCCTAAGGGAAAAAGGAAAAAAGGAAAAAAAATTCAATCCTGCCTATGAAACTCATGGAATATCTTTATACCTTTTCAACCATATAGAATGTCACGTGCTATGATATGAAATTAATTTTGAAACTCTTAATGTACAAATATGATTCTGTATATACAATATTGTCACCACAACAAAGAATTCTTAAAGCCACTAACGATTCTGCACATTCGTAACCTTCCTAATCCCCATAGCAATGGACAGTGTCGTTCAAGTTGATAATAGACTAGAATTCTGAAAATCACAAAAAATATTTCATTACATTGCAATATCAGATTTAAAATTCAGCTCTAATCCCTCTAGAAAACGTTTACACTAGTTGCAGACACCCTTGGGATCTGCATTCTTGGATATCCAAGGATGCTTCATTATCCTCTGAAGTGAGAGCCTTCGTGAAGAGTCTTTTACCAGCAGCTGCATCAATTTACAGTTTGTAGTAAGAAGAAGGACCAAATCTGTTCTCTGAAAGGATATGTGATGAGAATCAAGAAACTGGCCAAATACAGGCTAAAGGCCCAAGTGGAGAAGGACGAAGGTCCAAGTGGAGAAGGACAAAGCCCCCAAGTGGAGAAGGATGAAGACCCAGAGGCAGAGACACTATCAAGACTATTAATTGTTGCTGAAAGCCCAAACTAATTTGAAGGCCCAAGTTAAATACGTTTTTAGTTATAATTTTTATTTATTGTAATTTTGGCCCAAACTGTTTAGAAGACCCATGTCTATTTTTATCTTTTTGTTCATATACACTATCAGCATTGGTTTTTGTTTTGAATAAAAAAAAACTTTTGTCATTTGATAAAATTTGGTGAGAGTTTCTCTCTGGGTTCCTTGTTGAACCAATTATCAGACTTATCAAGGTAATCCTTGTGGCGTTTACCCGAACTTATCTTCCTTTACCAGAAGTGGCGTCTACCCTGACTTATCTTCCTTTACCTTGACTTATCTTCCTTCGCTGGAAGTGGCGTCATCCGGAACTCCATAGCTTGTATCAAACGATCCGCCCCATAAGGTTCACATCATCTGGTATTAGAGCTTCAGCTCTTGATACAGGAACTTAAGAGGGAACACGAGTGGTAAAAGGCAAGATGGAATACATTACACAAAAGCCTATATATTGAAAGCATCAAACACGAGTGAACTACCATCAAAGAGAGAAACACGTGAGTAGAGTGTGGTGAGGTCCTGAATCTTTTTTTTTTTAAATTACTGCAAAATTCTTTGTTCCTTAATCATGGTAGGAGCTGGTGACAATGGTGGTGTATATCATCAACTGGATGGATCTCAGCACTTATTACTGGACGCGATGACTACACAAATGCAACGTTTGTTGAATCGTAACAAAGAAGAGCTCTACAGGCGAATAGTCAAATCTTCCTTGTTTACTCTTAAACCTCTATCCCTTAGAGAAGTGTGTGATGACCAAATCAGAATGAGAGAAAAGAGAGAACAAGAGAAAGAAAATAGTGAGACACCACAGAGGAATAGGAAAAAGAAGAGTGATACACCCGAGGGAAAGAGTGATACACATAAGAGAGAGAGTGATACACATAAGAGAAAATTTAATTATTTTGCAGAGGCGAGTGAAGTGAGGAAAGTGTTACTTGATCATGAACCACTCTATCTACAGTATTGCAAAGACAGTAAAATTTCTATTGATAATTCTAATGAGTTTACTATTTCTATTTCTCCTAGTGTTCAACCCTTATTGCAGGAATTTAAAAATGTCTTTCCTAAGGAGATTCCTCATGGACTGCCACCTTCAAGAGGCATAGAACATCAAGTTGATCTCCTTCCCGGAGCTTCATTGCCTAACAGGCCAACTTATAAAAGCAATCCCCAAGAGACTCAACGTAAGGATGCACATGCCAAAGTTGAGTATGTGAAAAGATTGTATGACCAAGTGAAGGTGCAAATTGCAAAGAAGAATGAAAGTTATGCCAAGCAAGCCAACAAGAAAAGGAAGGAAGTGGTACTTGAATCCGGTGATGATCTTAGACATTTGAGGGCAAATGTTTTCCAAGAAGAAGGGAACGATGAGAATCATGAAACTGGTCAAATACAGGCTAAAGGCCCAAGTGAAGAAGGACGAAGGCCCAACTGGAGAAGGACAAAACCCCCAAGTGGAGAAGGATGAAGACCCAGAGGCAGAGACACTATCAAGACTATTAATTATTGCTGAAGGCCCAAACTAATTTGAAGGCTCAAGTTAAATATGCTTTTAGTTATAATTTTTATTTATTGTAATTTTGGCCCAAACTGTTTAGAAGGCTCATGTCTATTTTTATCTTTTTGTTCAGATACACTATAAGTATTGGTTTTTGTTTTCAATAAAGAGACTTTTGGCATTTGATAAAATTGGGTGAGAGTTTCTCTCTGGGTTCCTTGTTGAACCAACCTCAGACTTATCAAGGTAATCCTTGTGGCGTCTACCCGAACTTATCTTCCTTCACCAGAAGTGGCGTCTACCCTGACTTATCTTCCTTCACTGGAAGTGGCGTCATCCAAATCTCTGTAACCTGTATCAAAATAAGAACTTACTCGACTAATAAGATTCACATCATCATGCTTTTGCCTGGATATAAAATTTAAATATATAGATAAGAACTTACTCGACTAATAAGATTTTTGGCTTCTAAAGAAACATTAGGAGTAGAAGGGAAACATAGGTCAACTTTCATTATCCTGCACAAATATAAAATACATTGCATATGCATTGCAAAAGTGACATTTAATTTATGATGATAAACTACACACTATATAGAAGTCTCATGAGCTTCCATACCTTTTAAGGTATCAACTTGACTCTCAACCTCAAATGGAGGAGCACCATAAAGTAACTCATAGCAAAGGATACCCAGAGTCCAGTTATCAATTGCATAATCATGAACAGTGGCAGACCTACATGTGAGTGAGGGTATGCACTTGCATCCCCTCATTTTTTAAAATTCATCAAATTTATAAATAAAATCTTATATTTTTATATTTTATTTTATCTATATTTATATAATTGATCCTACTAATTTTATTATTTTATAATTTATCTCCACTAACTTAAGGTCTTGGATCCGCCACTGATCGTGAGCTTTATTTTCAACCATTTCGGGTGCTAAATAATCCAAGGTTCCACACATAGTATGCCTTTTGCTTCTAGACTGTAGAGACCAACCAAAGTCTGCAATCTTAAGACGACCCTGAAACCAAGCCATTATCAATTTAATTATGGTTTTGTTAGCACTAGAGTTGGGCATGTGACCAAATTTGTAACCCATGAAACCTTCAATTCAAATGGATTCTTTTTTAGCAAACTTGCACCCGCGCTGCTTAACTTGCAAGCTAAACGGACTAGTCCGCATTATCCAAAAAAATAAAATAAATTAAAAATCTAAATTTGGACCCATTTTAAAAAACAATGTGAATTGTCTAATAAAAGAAAATCAAACTAATAAATATTTACTACTCTTATTAATATTGAACTTCGTAAAAAAAAATTAATAACTGAAAATAAGATTATGAAAAAAGATTCTTTAAATACTATAACTACTTTTTAAATTTAGATTCTTGTATTCATAATTCAATTTTTTTTAATTATTATGGAAGAACTGAAATAAAAAATGTCCAAAATACAAACATAATTTGCATCTTCTTAAACCACTTGAAAATCATTTCTCTACATCATCTTTACTTAATCAACACTCAAGCACTAATCAATCTATGCTAAATCAATACATTATTCAACCAACTATAAAGAAAGTACTTAATTTGCCAAGTGTCGAGTCTAAATCCAAAGTTTGGGCCACTTAGTCTCTTCACTTACCCTATTTTTTATTATGTTTATTTGTACTAAACTAACCCATATATATATATATATATATATATTATGCAGGTTTAAAAAAAACCTGTGCCCCCATTGATAAACCCGGTTAACCCGACAGACCGGACTAAAAAACTGCAAATCAAACAAACTCTAAAAAACAAGGCCCATATCATGTGTTGTGGGTTTAGTGAGGTTAATGATTTTACCACACTTTTGTTTTTCATTATTATTGTGATTGTCATTGCAATATTAAACCCTTGTGCGGACCTATCTCCTAGATCAGCATTTACAATGATAACAAAGTGAATTAAAAATAGAGAAATATGGAATTCAGTAATCAGAGGGTTTATAAAACTAATAGAGAAAAATTGTGTTAGAAAGGATTACAGTAAAATTCAAAGAACCAAAACTACAGGGTTGAGACAGAACACAAGTATAGGAAGCCCCGTGTTGACCTCTAATAAGAGGTCATTGACTTTGTCTTCAATGTTTGTCTTTTGGTGTTGGAGCTGTACCAACTACCAACACAGTAACTCCACCTTTTCTTTGATCAAAACCTCTGAAGAGAAACAAGGCACACACAAAGATGGATTTTTTGCACACCCTGTTGAGTTTGATAGCCTTTTCTTTTCTGGGTATCTTCCTAGTCTTTTGTTTCATCATGTTAACCATAATTATAGGAAAATCAATAGGGGACCCTGATTATGCTCCAGTAAAAGGCACAGTGTTTAACCAGCTATTATACTTCAACACACTCCATGACTACCATGCTCAAGTGGCCAAAACTAATCCAACTTTTCGGCTACTGGCTCCGGATCAAAGCGAGTTGTACACCGCAGACCCGCGAAATATCGAACACATACTGAAAACCAACTTTGATAAGTACTCAAAAGGCAAGTATAACCAGGATATTGTGACTGATCTTTTTGGTGAGGGAATTTTTGCTGTTGATGGTGACAAGTGGAGGCAGCAAAGGAAGCTTGCAAGTTTTGAATTCTCCACAAGGGTTCTTAGAGATTTCAGTTGTTCTGTCTTTAGAAGGAATGCTGCTAAGTTGGTCAGGGTTATCTCAGAATTTTCCCATCAGGGTCAGGTTTTTGATATGCAAGTGAGTGGTTGTATTTTCCTAGAACACATAGTATATGATTGTGGAAGGATTGAAATTTTTGTTTTGAATTCTGTTTGGATAAACTTTTTCACATGCACTTATCAGATAAGAGAATAAGAAGGTAAAATGAATTAAGTTTCACCCGTGAACTAAAATCAACTTATGCATTTTAGTTTCTCCAATAAAACCATTCAGGTGTCTTCTACTCTTCTTCAGCTTAGTCTTATTAAGTAAGCTTGTTTTGATCATGGTTTTGTTTGAACGATCATCAATGATCAATTTTAAGCTAGTATTTCATAGCTTATTCTTTCATCAATAAGAAAAGTGGACCAAAGAAATATGTATGTTAAACAATGCTAACATTAGATCGGTTAGAATTAGGAGTTATTTGAACAAATTTTCTTTTCAGTTACTATCATATAATCTTTCAGTTGAAAGAAGTGATGTAGATGCAAACATTTTGTTATTTTTCTAGGACATACTAATGAGATGCACTCTGGACTCCATATTCAAAGTTGGGTTTGGAACAGAATTGAATTGCTTGGATGGATCGAGCAAAGAGGGTAGTGAGTTCATGAAGGCCTTTGATGAGTCAAATGCTTTGATTTATTGGCGCTATGTTGATCCTTTCTGGAAGCTCAAGAGGTTTCTTAACATTGGTTGTGAAGCTACCCTTAAGAGAAACGTGAAAATAATAGATGATTTTGTCCATGGAGTAATTAAGACCAGAAAGGCACAATTGGCACTTCAGCAAGAATATGTGAGTAGATCAATTGCTTCTGTTCCCCCCTCAATATCTTTGTGTTTCATTTGAATAAATAACATATGTAAATAAAAATTGAGTGGTGCTTAGCATATTAATTATAGAGTTTAATTTTCAATCACATCACTGTTGCTATAAAGACTTTTACTCTTGAAGTCACTTTATATATGATTTTTAAAATAGTTATTTGTTAACTTGTTGGCAGTGCATCAATTTGTCATCACTAATAAAGTACTCAAAAATTCAATTGTCGAATTCACAGGAATTTTGTTTGCATTTAAATTGATGTAAATCCAATTTACAAGCAAGAGATAAGGAAATAATAATAAATAAAGAAAAATATGAAATAAGAGAAAGATTTGAAAGAAAAGATTTAAAGATGAAAATAGAAGATAGAAAAGAGAAAAGATTTAAATTAAAAGATGATAAAGATAAAAAATAGAAGATAAAAAAGATAAGACAAGAAAAGTAAAAGACAAGAAAAATAAAAGATTAAGATGAAAATAAAGAAAGATAAATTTCAAAATCTGATAATGTTGAGACCTAGTATGCCTTATTTGCCTAAGATGTATTACTTTAGTTTTTCTCTATCAGTTTGGTGAATTTTTTTTCTATCCACATCTATTAAAATACTTTCCCTTGATGTCTCACGATGATAAGTCTATCTTATCTATCTATCTCCCAAATATTTTTGCAAAGATTCAATAGATAAAATACATGAAGTTCTAATTCTAGATGTTTGCATGTATGAGCATAATGCAATCACTCTATGTTTAGCAATGATTTTATTAAGATACTCCTTCCTTTTAGTTCTATTAGAAATTATCCTCTTTCGAGCGACTAATTCCTAAAACAGATGCATGCAAAATCTTCTTGTTTTTTTTAGTAAGGATTACCCTCTGTTTAGCATCTAACCCCAAAGATGATATAAGGATGAATAATGCATGAAATTAAAAGTAAGAAATGATAATAAAAAAGTAAACACATTTTTGCATTGATAAATGATAAATGTGAAGTGTACAATCATAAGGGGCCTTATACTTGAAAAGGGGTTTAGAAAGAAGGGATGAAAAAAGAAAGATTTCCTCTATTAGAGACACTATGTATTCATTAGAGAGCTATGAGTCTTCGAGATGATGGTGGTGTTTTTTCCTTGTGTTGACTCCTTTTTTATAATTGTGGACTTGAGTCTGATGCAAAAAATATTCTTTATTCATATTTTTGATATTTTTCTGGATCTTTTTCGCTTTTAATCCCTCTTTTTTATATCTGTAAGTCATAAATAAGAAAAATATCAATTCCTATCATTTAAGCCAAAAATAACTATTAAATAAATATTTTTAAAGATATTTTCAATATATTTTTATTATAAAAAATAACTCATATTTAACCGTTATCATTAGTAGCACATGACAATTTGTGATTGGATAGAATATTTGTATAGTAATGCATTTTAATTAAAATCATCAATAATATAAATCTTTGACCTGAGCCAGATTAAGATGGACTGAAATAATGTGGTATTTACCAAAAAGTCTTGTCATGATATCCTTGCATTTGAACCATCTGGTCTTCCAAATTTAAAATTTTCTACTGCTTTAGAACTTGTTACAATTAAGGATGATTGATGACATTCAAATGATTGCTTTTGATTTTCAGAATGTCAAAGAGGACATACTATCAAGGTTTTTGATTGAGAGCAAGAAGGACCAAAAAACTATGACTGATCAGTACTTGAGGGATATAATTCTCAACTTTATGATAGCTGGCAAAGACACAAGTGCAAACACTCTTTCATGGTTCTTCTACATGCTCTGCAAGAACCCTCTTATAGAGGAAAAGATTGTGCAAGAAGTGAGAGATGTCAGTTGTAGTTGTAGCCATGAAAGTGAACCAAACATAGAAGAGTTTGTGGCCAAAATAACAGATGACACCCTTGATAGAATGCATTATCTTCATGCAGCATTGACAGAGACCTTGAGACTTTACCCTGCAGTCCCCGCGGTACCTTCTATAAAATTTTCTAAAAAGCATATTGAATTATCTCTTCCTTGCTCTACAGAATTTTTATTAGAGTACCATTATCACGTGTTACATAATCATCCAAATTAATTGTGCTTTTGATAGTTGTATAATCTGGTTTGATTCTTGCTTCGGGAGATTGAGCCAACTCAATCATCCCAGATCGGTTACTTGCTGAAATATTTTTGTGTGTGTATGTACATTTCTAGTTAACACTTGTAGATTAGAGATAGCTTGGAATAGATAGAGATGAAATGATTTATGTGTCTTTACATGATACGTTAGGTTTTAGTTCTTGACAAGGTATCAGAGATTCTATGACTAAATACTCAGAGTTTTGATTCTTATTTCCCTTATTCTTCTAATAAAAGTTGAAATTTAACACAAGATAATGTTGGCCTTACATGTTCATGTCAGCTTCTAGCCCAGAGGGCTCTTGTTTGAGGGAACATGTTAGAGATAAAACCATTAATGTGTCTTCTTCACCGGATAGATTAGGTGCATGTTTGGGTTAAAGTTGACAAACTTAATTCTAGAGTAATTTTTATTTTGCAAAAGGAACCTGGGTCTTGCTTTTATGGAAATTTTGTTTCAGGAAAAATATAAGAGTGAGAACGTACTTTTGAGTTTTGAGGATAACAAAACATGTCAGGAAACTGAGTTTACTCGTCAGACTGAGTTTGGAGCACCCAAAACGAGAATCTAAACATGCTCCAAGTTTTTGAAATAGTTGATTTATGATAAATAACAGTATAGACTAATATTTTTAACAAAACTAACACACTAATATTTGTCGATAAAAAAAAATTGTAAAGCAAAATGCTATATAATTTTACATGGTTTTCACTTCATGTGACTCTAACATAAATTTGCTATGTTAGGATGCAATTACTTGTTATATATGTGGATTCTGATTATCTTATCTTTGGTGTATGATTTAAATTCAAGGATGGGAGGACTGCAGAGGCACATGATATTCTTCCTGATGGCCACAAACTGAAAAAGGGGGATGGAGTGTACTATTTGGCCTATGGTATGGGCCGAATGTGTTCCATTTGGGGTGAAGATGCTGAGGAATTTCGTCCTGAAAGATGGCTCAACAATGGAATTTTCCAACCTGAATCGCCATTCAAATTCGTAGCTTTCCATGTTTGTACCTTCATATCCTCCTTTAAATTAACATGCTTGCTTCATCCCTTATATAAGAAATGATCAATTTACACCACTATAAGATAAACTAACACTTAAACTATCAACTATCCTATTTTATTTAGAACATGATTTTTACTTATCTTATAATTGAATTATAAATTTTATTGTTTGGGTGAAATTTTATTAAAATTGAACAATTATAGGTTTTATATAATCAAATGATTATTATTTTTATATATTTTAAAAATATATATTAATTACATTAATTTTGTTGCACATCAATATGGTACTAAACAATTTTAGATTAACATAATATTTTTTTAATAAGTAAAATATTTCATTAATAATAAAGTATTTGGTTGAGATATATCCAATTTAAATAGGATTGACATAGTGGTATAAGATCCTGTTGTATTCATATTTGAGAAAATAATCTATTTAGTGAGAGAATTTGTATTCAATTTCTTTTATGTGTAAAATTTCTTTGGACCAACAACAGTTACATACAATAATCAAGATTAATTTCTTACCTAGGTTTAGAAAAAAGTCCACAATAAGATTTTATAAAATATAATTATATGATAAGAACTTTTGATTCAATGATAATTTTTAAGATAAAATTATTTTATATAAATTTATAATATAGTGTAAGAATTGATGTAATTTATAGTAGTGTAAGTTGATTTTCTCCCTTGTCCCTATATATGTATGTTTTAATTAATGGTGTCATTGCAGGCTGGACCTCGAATCTGCTTAGGGAAGGACTTTGCATACAGACAGATGAAAATAGTAGCAATGGCTCTTGTTCGTTTTTTCAGGTTTAAACTGGCAAATGGAACACAAAATGTGACTTACAAGGTCATGTTTACGCTTCACATCGACAAGGGTCTTCTTCTATGTGCAATTCCAAGGTCATGAATAGTGGGTAACATAGTATATATGTGACACCCTCTACCCCACACATATATGTACTAATAATAAAAGAAATATGTGACACCCTCTACCCCACACATATATGTATTAATAATAAAAGAAATAATTAAAAAAATTAAACTTAATTCAAGTTTTTAAAACATATTTAAATACAAGTTTTTCAAGAGGGTAGCAGACTCACATTCACCTTTCTAACATCATCATAAAACTTTTCTAAATAAATAATAAATTCACTTCGGTTCAAACAAGGTCGTCTATAAAACCTTATACTCCAATGCCACATCCTAACAGAGCGTTGTGTCCCGACGTCCTTCAGCACATGATTCCTTAAAGCAATTCACCTAGTCATCTGCTCCCCCGAATACAAAGTTCAAGATCATCACAGGATCCAAACACAAACAACACACGGGGAGTGAGTTATCACATTCCTAACTAATAGAGAAATAAGACAACTAGATATACATATCATATAAACCAAATAAAACTTAGTTACACGTAATTCACGTAATTCCACCACTTTGTCATTCAAAGTTCACTTTTTAATCATCAATCACATTACACAAGAATCACACTCTCTGATCAAGACATAATAACACATCAATTTCATAATAAATAATTAGCAAGCGCATGACACAGTTATGCTAAGACTCAAACCTATATGCAATGTGGTACCATGTCAGTGAAAAACCACCCTGGGGCGCTTAAGAGTACATAACAAGACACACCAAACAATGGATTTGTCAGGTCACTCTCACTAAGTAAGATCATAGGGAGACCAGTCAGGGTCAGGATGTTTTGCGAGAATGTTTCAACCATATGAGATCAGCATAGGCTTAAAGGAGCACTCAAACCCGGTGACCCCCAAGGCCTACACTCCGAAGAGTCCGTCAGGGCCTCTCCCTCCTGATTCAGGTCCAACCCCTAAAATCATTTTAGCACACAAACACTGCTCATGAATTATACAATACTCATGATCTCACACTCGTGTGTTAAACACGTACAACATATTGCACTACAATTTAACACTGGTTCCTAAATAGGAACCTACACTTTCTCTTTAACACTGCGCATAAACAATTTTCTCAATATCAACACTAGTTGGGTTATTGTATAATTCACAGCTCATAACTCAATACACACATCTCAATACACATGTATCTCAAATCTAAACATAGTATTCTCAAACTTCAACACTTGAATAATTTTTGGAATCACACAATAACAACACTACAACATTATTTACATAAAATATTAATATAAATAAATATATATAACTAAATCTATATATATAAATCCAACAACGTATATCATATTTGATCATGAATTTTAAGAAAGTTTTCAATGTACCAATTCTAAATAATTATATAAACACTTTCTCATATATATAAGTATACATGAATTCATGTATATATTATCTAAGAATACAACACATAGTCTATTAGAATTCTTTTCTCAATTTCAAATATAATATCAATTTTAAACTATAAAAAAACTAAAAAGCATGAAAAGGGGAAAAATACAAACTCAATATCTCCTTACTTAATTTCATCAACTACTGTTCACACTCAACACAAGAGCACCTTAATTTCACAAAAATTTCTCATTGGGACATCAAATGATTCATCAAACATATATAATTTATATATAACTCATAGTTATAATTATAAGGATAAAGTAAAAATTGTAGAAACACCCCAAAACTCATTCCAATTGATACTCTAAGGATCCCTGCACATGTTCTCACTAATCTTCAATCGTGAATAACTCATCCCTTACCTCTGAGCGGACTCACGTGTCTTCAGTCAGCGATAGCAGCATCTCTAGCGGTTCCCTGAGATTCTTTCAGTTGTTCCTCCGACTGCTCCGATAGAATTCCCAAACGTCAGAGAGACGGAGAAGAGATTGAAACCTTCACTTGTACTGTCTTCATGCGATTCCTTTTTCTCCCTCCACGAATATTATCTCGCAAATCTCAACGGTGGAAGTGTGCGCAATTGAATTTCGAACAGCGTATCCAAATTTCATGAAAATCCAACGTTTAACGAAACCGGGATCATAATTTTACCGAGATAGTTTTAGGTTTCTGCGGGAAATTAAAAGGCTACAATGCGAAGGGTTTTTCTATAAGCTCAGACATGATTTTGAAATTCCCAACGGTGAGAATTCTCGGAATTGGGTTTTGAATCTGGTGTTTAAATGTCACGACGATCCAACGGTGAATGAGTCTGAGATCGTCGTTTTTCTGAGACAGGTTTAGTGAGCTGCGGGAAAAAGAAAGGGTTTTGAGAGGAGAAGGGGAAAAACGAAAATGAGAGACAGAGGAGGAGGCTGAGGAGGAGTCAGTCTCAAAACCTAACATGTTGTTATTTATAGTTAGGGGCATTTACGACCTATTAAAAAAGAGAATGAAAGTTTATTTAAAAATTGAAAGATATGTCTTGTTGGAAGGTTATTGTTTTCAACTAAGTTAATAATCTATACAATTCCATGTTATTAAAATAACTATTAAGAAGAAAAGTAGGTTGTACAAGAAAGTCTCCTGCAAAATAGGTAGCAAATAAATACACAGCTATTTTATGAACATATTTATGCACTGTTTTCTTAGCATTTATTTTTTCTTTCTATCTTGTTTTATCATATATCATTTGTCAAAATTTTGAGTTTGAAACATGAGTATGCAATTATATCAAATACTTAAAAAAAAACTTTATATCTCTTAACAATCTTATTATCTTCTAGTGAAAAATATATGTGATCTATACAAAAAATAATCAATATTCAAACATGACTTTTTATAGGCTAAATTATAAATTTAGTCTCTCTTTAATTTTTTGATATGCAATTTTAGGGTCTCCTTATTTTTTTCATGCGATTTTAGTCTTCATATTTTAAAAAATTCAAAATTTTGGTTCAATCTACAATTTACCTACTTTATTTTTTTATCTTGTCTTATATTTTAATCAATTGAATTATTTTTTGATCTTGTACCTTAAATTAATATGTTAAATCTTGGTTTCATTTGGAGTAAAATAAAAGAAATAAAACCTTTGTAAAATTAAATACTAAACCAAATTGCAGATTCTTTAATATGTGGACACTAAAATTGTGAAAAGATGAAGAGACTGAAATAGTTAAAGAAGAATCAAATTTGCAATTTAGTCTATGAAATAATTTTTTATCTCTACAATTTAGTGTTCTTTTTTTAATTTTTGTCCATGCAATATTGTTTTTTTTATTTTAGTTCTTGTAAAATATGTTTATTTTATTTTTTTTGCCTTCAAAGTGCTTAAATAACATTTTTTTCACAAAGCGTTATCTAAAATACTTTAAAAATGAAAATAAAATAAAAACATTTTACATGAACTATAATAATTTTTTTTACAAGAAAAAAAAATGAAACAAAAATATTTAATTATAGGGGAAAATATATATAAGCAAATAATATAAAAAGACATGTTTAGTTGGACAATTTAAATAGGGGTTTTTGCTTCCTACTCCTAGTTTTTCTTCCTGCACCCCATAAATATCCCTGGCCCTCTTAAGCGCACTAGCCTCCTCTTCCCTTTTCTAATTCTTCTTCCACCTCTCCCCTTTCTTGTTCTCTTTCTGCACCATTTGTTGGAACAACCATTTCTCTAAGGGAAAAATTATTTTTTATGTTATGGATTGTGTAATCCAGAATTATGTTAAGATTATTTCAAAAAACCCTCTCCGTAAGGAGAAAAAGTTTTTCTTTTTTTTTATATCTACAAGGGCTTTGAAGCATGATATGCTATGGAAAAGTCTATCCATAAGCTAATCGAAACCATTTATAGGCTAATCTAGAATGTATTTCAGAGTGTCTGTTTTGAAATATTAAAACTATATTCCGAAAAAGTCATTTCATGAGGGAAAAAAATATTGTGTTATGGACTGTGTAATCCAGCATTATGTTAAAATATTATGTTAACATAATTCTGGAAAGGCCTATTCATAAGGGAAAAAAACTATTTTGTGTTATGTTAAGGCCTATCCATAAGGGCTTTGAAGCATGATGTGTGATGAAAAAGCCTATCCATAGGCCAACTGAAACCATCTACAGGAGCCATCTACCGATGGGCAAGGAGTGAATTTTAAAATTATAGGGGTGTAGGTAGTAAATTATGAGTGCAGGAAGCAATGACCTTTAATCGGCTCATACAGTTTGTTGAACACCGTATGAGGACCCATAAAGAATCCTTGGAAGCAAATAATGCTACATATGAAGTCGAGAGATGGTGCACTCATCACATGAGCAAATTAGCCTTTTTTTCGAAGTTTTTTTTACATATTATTTCTACAATAATTCATATAAAAAATTATATGATTAATAGAAAAATAGAGTAACTAAGATATAATAAATTATATAAAAAAGATTTTTTTAAATTCATGATGTAAAAAAGAAATAAATAATTTATTTTAATTTATAAGAATAATAAAAAATGTTACTTATCAGTTTTTGTTAGAATATTAGTAGGAGATTCAAATTTACGGTTTTTTTTTTCTTCAACTCTTTTTTTAATTATTAAATCAATCTTATAACTCTTTTTGACATTGGGATATTGAAAAGTCAATCAAGTTAAATTAACTTTCCTTTTAAGCGATTTGTGGTGAGTCACCCTAAGTGAATTAAATTGTCTCACTTTAATGCCTATATATGTATGATAAGATATGTATGATTATTGATTTTTTAATAGTTATTTTAAAATTTCTTGGTAATGTGGTTTTTTAATTAGTTTTCAATATACAAATTTTTACATTAAAAATATATGAAAATTAAACTCATTGAAATTTAAATAAAAAATATTAATAGTGTGGATTTTGTTACACTATTATTTAATTATATAATATCATATATGATAAGTGTAAAAATTCCTATAAAATTATATTTAAAATAATATATAACTAAATGACAACATTCAAATAATTTTATTTACATATTTACATGCTTAACATGCAAATAAGCTAGTGAAAGGAGCCTATAAATTTCGTGAGTATCTTACCTAACATACTCACTAAAAAATGTTTTATTTTAAAAATATTTATCATACCAATGTATGTTGATCGAAATAGAATTGAACTTAGATTCTTTAAATAAGATTTCATGTTTGAATATTATAGATGAATAAAATGTAATTGAAAGGAAAAATTTTACTAGAAGTGGTTAATTAATTTTTTTAATAGAGATTAGTCATTAAAATAATTAATAGATATTTTACACTTAAGTTATGCTCGATAAGACATTTCAGTTAGTTTTTAGCTCTTTTTACAAGTTGAAAAAAATTTATTTGTATGTTTAGTAAATAAGCTTTTTTAGTAGTTTCTGAGTAGTTTTTAGTATTTTTTGGAACAGTATTTGAACTAACATTTTTTAAAATGCTAGCTTTTAGTTTCTAGTTTTTTAATATTTTCTTCCACACTTTTATCCTTGATATATTTATTGATTTCCTTATTATCTTCTTTAAAAAAATTATGGTATTATTTTTTTTATTTTACACTTTTTAATTATTTCAACAACTAATTTTATCAAATACTTCTAATCTAATAAGTTATCAACTTCTAGCTTCCAACTATTAGTTAGTTTTTCAGTTCTCAACTAGCTATTAATCTAATTTTACAATATGATAAAAAAAATAGGTTAAATTAATTTTGTCCCTTAATTTATTTAGTTTAATAGGTTTAATTTGCCTCCTTTATTTTTAAAAGGTTCAATTAGGCCTATTATTTTTTTAAACTGTGTTCAATTTGGTTTGTTTATTTTTTTAAAGATTCAATAGGTATGTTATTTTTTTATAAATAAATTCAATTGGATCTAACTTTATTTTAGTTAGTTTCCAACATTTTTTAAAAGGGTCTAAATTTAGTTTAAAATGGGACCAAACTAAACTTATTTTAAAAAATAAGAGACATTATTAAAACTTCTAAAAATAAAGGGACTAGACTGATTTTTTAAAAAATTAGGACTAACTTGAAAATTAAAAAAAAATAAAGAAACCAAATTCAACCTAAGAAATAAATTAAAAGAAAAAAGTAGTTGTTTAACCAAAAAGAAATATTTGTTATTCTGCCGCGCACCTAAGGAACAGAAACATTTAATACGGATTAATTAGGTCGTTACCACGTACCACCTCATCTGCTTCATTAAACAATATCCTATCCTAGAACCATAAAAAGAACACACTAGCACAATTAATATTTCTTTTATTTATCACCCTATGTAAGACATTTTCTATTCAATATGCGCGAGCGTCCCTTTATCACTGCTCTATTATATCTTACATAAATTAATCTGATAATGTTAAATATAAATATTTGAAAGGTAATATCTATAAAGCACGACACGGACACGGAATATGATACGAACATGTGAACACTTGTCAAACATATCAAATTTAATCCGGACACAAGCCGTCCGTGTCAGTGTCGGGTGAACACTTGTCAAACATATCAAATTCAACCCGAACACAAGCGTCCGTGCCAGTGTCATATCGGACATCTGACAAGACAAGGGATTGGGATGCTTGATAGGGTAATATCAGATCTACACCACCAACCCCAATTTTTTAGTGACTCCAAAATACACCCTCTTGCGTCGGAACAGGGAAACCTTTCTTGCGCATCTCAACACAACACACACACACTTTGTCAATTCACTTGGTGCAAAACGTTACACATGTTAGGTTGTGACCTACTCTATCTAGTAAATTACCCTTCCATACGTAGTTGTTGCATGCATGTGTCATTAACCTAAAACTCACAATTTCAACATTTTCCATTATATCCTTAATTTCTCCCTTCAACGAAACAAGCTAGAAGAAGAAGAAGAAAAAAAAAAACATGTCCAAATTCGACCCCTACACGCACCTTGGCATCACTCTGAACCCCGACGGCACTGTCACGCGGGCCTTCAAGGCCCCAACCGTCGACGCCAACCCCGAGCCCTCACCGGGAACCACCACCGTTAGCAAAGACATAACCCTAGACACCCAAAAAGAAACATGGGTTCGAATTTTCCGACCAACGAGGCTCCCTTCCGACCACAACACGGTGGCGCGGTTGCCCATCGTGATCTACTTCCACAACGGCGGCTTCCTGTTCCACAGCCCCGCCAACCTCAGCTGCCACAAAAAATGCACGCAGATTGCCAGCGACGTCCCCTCCGTCGTCGTCTCCGCCTCCTACCGCCTCGCTCCGGAGAACCGTCTCCCGGCGATGTACCACGACGCACGCGACGCCGTTTTGTGGGTGAAAAAACAAATGAACGACCCCAACGGAGAGCAGTGGCTTAAAGATTATGGAGATGCTTCTAGGGTCTACATTTATGGCTGTGACTCCGGGGCAAATATAGCGTTCAACGTTTCCATGCAGGTTTTTATTTTTATAAGCAAATAAATTTCTTAACTAAGATCCAACTGAATGATATGAAAAATAATTTTACTTAAGCTAGCTAATTTTAATTCATAAAGCCATAAATTTAAATGAATGACTATACTTTTGTTAATATAGGCTTATAAATGTATTTACAATTGTATGGAAAATGAATGAGTATCTCGTTAATAGAATTCATTACAATTAAGAGTATAAATCAAGATGAAAATAGTAATTAATTAGGAATAACAATGACAATTCTCCATCTATTTTATTATCATTATTGTATAAGAAAAAATTATTTTAAAATGATTATTATTTTAATTTTTAATGTAACATTTGTTGATTACTTTTTTCTATTTATATGTACGTGTTATAATATTAATCATGAACAATAAAATCTATCAATAAATTAATGATAATATAAGATTAATCGTGTAAAATTATTATTTCTGTTATCTATTTATTATTTTGAGATGGAAGGAGTAGTATATATTTGCAAGTATCTATTGGTATCCATGCATGAATATTTGTTAAATTTTAAAATTTTAGACAAAAAGTATAAAATAAAACAAAAAAAAAGTAATTAAATATGTTTTAAACATATATTTATATAAAAAATTAGAGCCATTTATTTAATATTTTATACATAATTAAGAGCAGGTTAATAATTTCAAAGTTTAGGTATTTGTGAGTATGAATACCTTACAAATTGTTCTCGCCTCCATTTAGTCCATAAAACAAGTATCTATCTAACTCTCTATTTCGTATCCACAGCAACTGTTACGTGCGAATATCATTGAGTTTTTTTTGCCATACCCATGATTAATACACCTTAAAATAGGACTATATATATTTCTTAAATCAGTTAGAAAGAAAATTGCTTTCATTTGTTTGTTATACAAAGGACTAGAAATAATATAGAACCACAATAATGCATGCATGCAGGTTGCTGACTTGGATTTAGAGCCTTTAAGGATTCGTGGATTAGTGATGAACCAACCCATGTTTGGAGGGGAAAAGAGGACGGGATCAGAGCTTAGATATGCCACAGACGAAACGTTGCCTTTGCCAGTGTTGGACTTGATGTGGTATTTGACTTTGCCTAAGGAGACAGACCGTGACCATAGGTATTGCAACCCTATGGTGAAGGGACCGCACCTTGATAATGTGAAGAAGTTGAGGAAGTGCCTCGTTATTGGGTTCCATGGGGACATCATGGTGGATCGACAACAGGAGTTTGTGACCATGTTGGCCAAGTGGGGGGCCCAGGTGGAAGCTCGGTTTGACCAAGTAGGGTTCCATAATATTGACATGGTGGACGCTGCTAGGGCTAGCGCGATTATAAATATTGCCAAGGACTTTATTCTTGGTTGAGTTGCTTGCTTTGTAAAGCTTTGTGGTTTTGTTAATTTTTTTTTGGGTTGAGTCTTTGCGGTTTTGAAGTTTTTAAGAAAGTTGTTATTATAATTCTGAAAAGTTTTGTAACCATGTCAGCATGTGCCTGTATGTTAACACTATTTGAGTTGTATTAGACTTTTCTTTAAACCAAGGAATCTAAACCACTTGTCTCTTCATTGCGTTGTCTCACTAATAAAAAAATTATCTCATTGAATATAATTCTATTCATGGGTAATCTAAGAAAACTGAATATAAGTAGATATATTTTAAATAATGTCAATTTTTTTGGTTAAACATATTGGTTGTTTGATTTGATTCGATTCGAATATAATATCAATAGTTAGATGCCTCAACTAATTCTAGTATGATTATTCTGGAGAGGAAACTACAGGCTCAATGCAATCAAGTCTTACATCAGGAAGAGATGTGTTAGTTTCAAAAATCAAGGGAGCAGTGGATAAAATTTGGAAATAAGAATACAAAAATTTTTCATACACAGACAATGATCCGATGATGAAGGAAAAGGATATATGGCTTGGACATTGGAGGGGTTTGGTGCTCAGATGACGAGATCCTCAAGAGGGAAGCTTTGTATTTCTTCAAAAACTTTTCCAGTCACATGATCAATGTCACCCTGAGAGCCTTCAATTGCCTTCAATTTTGATCCTAGCATGGTAGAGACACTCATTGTATCAATCCCCAAAATTGATACACCGACATACTTTGGAGATTTCAGACCGATAAGTCTTTGTAAGGTGTTGGTTAACATGATTCATCCTCATCTTGATAGTTTGATTAACCCTCTTCAGAGTAGTTGCATCCCCAAGAGTGACAGTCTGATAATGCGTTAATTGCTCAAGAGATTATCCATCATATGCATAAAAAGAAGGAGAAGAAGGCCTTTATCATGTTCAAAATATTCTTTAAGAAAGCTTATGAAAGAGTTGATTGGGATTTCTTGCACCTTACACTTAAGGATTTTGGCTTCCCTCCTCCAACAATCAAGCTCATCATGAAGTGCACTATGTCAACAACGTTATCCTTGAAATGGAATGGGAAGAAACTTGATAATTTTGCCCCAAGCAGAGGCCTCAGACAAGGTGATCCCATGTCTCCTTATTTATTTGTTTTATGCATGGAAAAACTTTCCCTTCTCATTCAGCAGAAGGTGCAAGATAGTAGTACTTGGGTCCCTGTTAAAATTGCTCAGAATGCTCCTAGTATATCGCATTTGTTTTTTGTGGGTGACTGTTTATTGTTTACTGAAGCCAAGTCTTCCCAGATTCGTCTTGTCATGGAGGTTTTGGAAGCTTTTTGTGGTGCTTCTGGTCTAAAAGTGAATGTCCATAAAACTCATATCATGACATCCAAGCATGTCTCTACTATCAAAGTAAACAGATTTGCGGCTATTTCTCAATTCCAGCACACTCGTCAGATAGGGAAATATATGGGGTTCCCAATGCTGACAGGAAGAGTGAGAAATAGTGATTTCAATTATATTTTGGAGAAGATTAACTCAAGGCTAGCTGGCTGGAAGATGAAACTCTTGAATAGGGCAGGTAGAGTTACTCTTGCCAATTCTGTACTTACTACTATGCCAGTTTATACAATGCATAGTAGCAATTAATCTTTGGATTCCAGAGGGTGTTTGTGATAAGATTGATTACTACAATCTGATTAATTAATTTCTTGCTCGAGTGAGGGATTTGGCATCCGGGTTGAGTTTGATTTTGAGGAAGTCTTAGGGGTCCATGGAAGAGGAAGGAAGGTGCTGTGGTGGTTGTTGTTGTTGAGAGAAAACTGAAATGGAAGGAAGAATTGAAAGTCAAAGTGTGAGTGAAGAAGGTAAGTGAGTGGAATTATATCATAAATGTTGCTTCAGTCAAAATTAAAATCACGTTGTAACGGGTAGGGTAGCGTCTTCACTCTTGAGAGTCTTGCATGGGGATTATTATTACTGTAATACAAGGATTTTTACTTAGTCCGCATAGGCATAGATATATACTACTATATGATTAAAATAAATAAATAAAATTTTAAATGATATGTGTTGGGTTTTTTATTTCAACATATATAGTCTATTAATTAATTTTTTTTATAAAAATTAATGGCAACTCAAGAGTTAATCAATATATCTTTAAATCTTTAAAAAAATATTTATAAGTTTCTTAATTGGTACTTTTAAGTTTTAGGAGATTTGGTTGTGAGATATTTAAAATAATTAATATATTAATACATTTTTTTTTATTTCTCACCTGTCGTCTCATATTGCCATAATTAATCTTAAAACCATTAATTAATATAATAGTTAAGCTCTGATTATTTGACACTTTACTAAATTGATTTATTTAAACCGTTTAATATAATGTATAATTAAAATTTTGTGGAGAAAAAATGGACCTGTTGGAGAAGATATGGATTATTAAATTCTTTGATATTCTTTTACATACACTTTTGGGGGAGTCCATGCCAATGTTACTTTCTATTTTATTTAATTTAACATTAGTTTTGTTAGCAAAATAAAAATCAATGAATACTAATACTTTTTATACTCAGCAAAAAAAAATATTTTTTATACTGATTAATACTAGTAGAAGGTATTCGTTAGTCTTTTTGGTACAATCATTTATTAAAATTATTACGGCATTTCGGGTACAATAATTTATTTCGTGCTTATAATAATGACTGGCCTTAATGTCACCGTCGTCAGGGTTAGAGATATTCTTCATAAGTAAAAAAAGAAAAAAAAAGATATTCTTTTTTACTAATTTAAATCATGCATGCGCCTCTCATATTATATCTTGCATCTCTAATAAATGTTTGAAAAGACTAAAATACTTTAATTCCTCTCATATTATATCTTGCACCTCCCATAAATGTTTGAAAAGATTAAAATATTCTAACATCTAGACTAATTACAGCCCAAAGACTCACAATGACACCTCCCTCACAAGTATACTTGTGTCATGGCTACAATGTCATCTTCCACCGCATAAACTCATGCACGCACCCTCCTCACAACACCGCACCACCACCTCCTTTCTTTGCGTGTTACCATCTATGGGTTTGGGTTTCTGGTGTGGAACAATAAATCTAAAATGATCATTCCCAAAGTGAATTTTTTACTTAAGTAAAGGTCATTTTAAAATAGTTTTGGAGTACTTTATTTTGGAATGATCATTTTAAAAGATAACTTTTGCCTTCTGAAATAATTTTGAAATACTTATTTCTATTTCAAAAGGTAAAAAATATCTTTCGAAATGATCATCCTAAAATAGTGTGATACCAAATTATTTTAGAATAGTCATTCCAAAATAAAAATTCTCGGTGAAAGGGTTATTTTTATCCACACATATAAAATGGGAGTTCTTGGATTCAAATGCCTCTTTTTTAAAATCATAGGATACATGGTTTTTTTTTTTTTCCTAGTTAACCAATATCCTAAAGACATTAGTTAAAAAATTAAAAGAAAAAATATTTATTGAAAATCATAAGAGAACATAAAAAAAATCATGGATACCGCAATTTTTTGCCTCCCAATAAAAATATTTTGATTTTGAATTCCTTAACTAATGTTCTAAGGACACTAGTTAACATTTTATCTTTAATTTTTATGAAAATTTTGGGATATTTTTATAGTTCTTGTAAAATAAGTCAATTTTAGTTTTAGTTTTTGTAAAAAAAAATGAATCTCATCTTTGAAAAATATGAACTTGTAGCTTTTGGTCTCTTGTATAATGTGATATTCATTAACTATTTATGTGTTTAACTGAAAGTCAAGTAATCCCACATGCCAAATTCCCAACTAACATGTACCAAAGTTTGTGATATCATGTTATGTCAACATGTCTAAATATTTTCCAAATCTCTAATGAAAACAAATGATATTTATCTACCATAACATGAACATTTAAGACAAAATACAATGACTTCAAATTTTGTAGCAATGAAAACTAAAGAAAATTTTGTTTATATGGACCAAAATCAAAATCCATTCATTTTACAGATAAAAAAAATAATTATTATTTAAAACTTAGAGAAAAAGAATCGAAGAAAAAGATTATAAGAACCAAAATCAAAATTTACTTACTTTTATAGGATTAAAAGCATATTTAAGAAAATTATTTTAATAATCATAAAAAAAATAATTACCAAAATAGTCATCTTTTTTCATCTCTATGTCCTCTGTGAAGAGAAATCAGCTTTAGGATGCCGATTTCTCAAGGGCGATTTTTTCTTGAGAAGCCAATTTTAAAGGTACGAACTTCCCAACTAGATTTTTAATTTAAATAATTAATTGTGTTTTTAATTACATTATAGATGAAACTGCATTAATTACAATTAGAGTATACAACTGTTGAAAATGTGTTTTTAATTTCATTTCTTCTAGTTGTTCCCCCTTTTAGCGAACAATGTATCTAACCTATATTAGGTTGCCTGAACCAACGAAATAATTGGTAAACTCTGTGTCCCTTAAGTACTAAACTAATGAAATCAACAAGATTAGTTTTCATCAGGCCATACCTTCTCTTTTCATTATATGCCTGAGTCTATTTTGGTGTGGCCTACTAGTGGGTGTATTTAGGATCTGTTTGGATACACTATGGTCGAAAATTTTATAGGAAAAAAACTTATTCAAGAAATTCTTATATGAATAGTTATTTTTACATAAATTAATTTGATGTTTGGATGATAAATTTTTAAATACTTATTTAAAATAATATGATGTTTGGATGAAATTGTAGAAGATTTTTTACATAATTAAAATTATTAAAAAGGGTATTATATGCTTTGACATTATTAAAACTAATAATTAAATACTTTAACATTATTATATAATTAATTTTTTCTTTTATTTCATTTATAAAACTATTTTAACTTTATCATTATATTTAAAATAATATTGTTATATATTTTCTAGAAATTTTGATTAAAAAATAATTATTTTTATAAAAATAAAATAAATGTATCTCATCAAAATATAATTATACGTTTTTCTACATAATTAATTTTCATATTTAAAATGTAATTAATACATTATTGTTTTAGTAATGTTATCACTTACATTCTAGTTTATAATTTAATTATTATCTATGTAATTATAATTTATAACAAAATATAAAAGGTCATTAACCTGATAATGATATGATCAATAATGTCTTCCAATATAAAATTATTCAAATGTACTTATACCATAAACATGCAACCTTGTATTATTAAAAAATAAAGAAATTAAATCCGTGTTGGAAATGTATTCTTTAGATATTCTCTAAATCGTTCCATTTGTAAAATACTTTGAGAATCTGGTTCTTCCCATGTTGTAATACTAGGATCAACTTCACTTTCATTATCATCACTATCTATATATTCGTTATCTTTATCTAGTGAATCAAATTCTCCATCACTTTTGTCATTTCTTTGAATGAAGTTATGTATACAGTCATGCAAGCAACAATGATTTGGTTTTGTGTCTTCAAAATAAAAGGTGGCATATTACCCAATATTTTTCATCTGGCTTTACATAAACCAAATGCGCATTCAATTGTACTTCGAAGATTAAAATGATAATAATTAAAAACTTCAACTCTCCCCCTGATTCTAGGCCTAATTCTAAATTGCGGGAGATGATACCTAGTTTTCTTGTACGGCCCTAGCAAATCCATAAAAGTAGGGTAACTAGAATCAACAAGATAATATTTACCTAAAGAATAAAACAATAATGCATGTTAGAACACAAAATTATAATGATACATATATTTATAATATATAAATGTTAAGTACCTTGAGGAGGATGTGGAAAATGCAATGCAGGCTTACATAAAGCCTCCATAAATATCTTAGTGTCATGTGCAGAACCTTCCCAACCTGCCCAAACAAAAGTGAAACACAAGCTAAAGTCACAAACAGCCATGACATTAGTGATAGTGTAGCCTTTTCGACCAATATAGACTCCTTGTAGATGAGAGGGAATGCAAATTTATATATGAGTATCGTCTATTGCACCAATACAATCCCTAAAATAAGAGCGATATTTGGCATCTTTTAGAATCTCATCAGGAGTAATCTCTAAATGATGGATCAATAGGATTAATTATGTCATTTGCAAACATACATACAACTTTTAAGACACTATGGAAATGTCTAGATATTGTTTCACCTAAATGTTGAAACTTTCCTCACAATTACGAACAAAACCTGGTTGACTCAACATGTATAAAAACAAGCCAACTTGCTCATAAATACTGACATTTCGAGTTTTCTTTAAGTTGTACTTGGTTTCCAAGATATCACATAATTCAAGAAAGATAAGTTTCCTCATTCTAAACATCTAATAACAATGTATCGGATGACCATTTAGAATTTCAGATACCCAACGACGGCCTGTCGTGCTTGAATCTCTACATGGATTTTTCACAAGTCACAACATAATTCATGAAGTAATTGGTAACATTAGCTATAGAAAACATCAACACTTTGTTCTTCATAATGTGATCGCCATCGCCATATGAAGAGTCATTTGATAATAATGATGAAGACATCCTGTAGAAGGAAAAAAATTCATAACACAACTGAAAATAAAAATCAAGAGCCAAACCATAACCAAGATCCATAACATAACCAAAATTAAAAACAAATATCCATGACATAACTGAAATTAAAAACTAAGATCCATAACACAACCAAGGTTCATAACCAAGCAAAACCAGTAAGTGTCAATGATATCAGATCGAGGAGAAACTAAGGAACTTGAGCTTAAGTGTCAAACTTGATCCATCCAAGTTGTAGCTCAGGGTCTTCTAAAGCAACAAAGGTGATCATGTTTGCCCTTTTTTTCATAAGTCTAGTGGCTTTGTAAAATAGTTCACTCCCACGCTCAAGTCCTGGTAGATCTTTCAACTTTGCTACACATGCAATAATACTAGTTGGGTCTTGAGAAGATACACTAGATTCAAATGTTTGAATAATACGATCTAATTGTGAGGAAAGCTTGGCAGCAACCCCAATTCTTTTGTCACCGTCTCTTCCTTTCTTCCTTTGTCCACTTTCCTTTGCCGAAGATGTGGTCTGAGTTGTCGTGTCTATCTCAAGCTCATTCATTTCCATCTCAGTGTTATCATCAATGTTATCAATTATCTCTTCTATTCTTGTGTTGAATCTTTCATTTTATCTTGAATCTTCAGATGGTGCATATGTTGCAAAACCAGTAGCAATAGTACCCTTAAAGAGGAATTTCATCTCCTGTAAGAATTTGAGGCATTGCTCTCTAAACTTTGCTACTTCAGGATCCTCTTATAAAATAAAAAATAAGAATTATAATATATATTTGGCATGGGAGTTAAGAGATAAAAATCAATCTTATTATAATATATAGATAGATTAGTAAAATACATTATGCTCTAAACCACTTAATAATTTCTCAAACAAAAGAGTCCAAGTAAATATTTGGAATCCGACCCAAAAAGGAGTTGTTGGCAAGGACTAATGAGGTGAGATGAGCCAGATTTGAAATTGAAAAAGGGATGCTCCCACTGAAAGAATTGTTACACAAATTGACAATACTAAGGTTATTCCAAACTGAAAAATCCAATGGCAACGACCCGGAAAACTTGTTGGATTGGAGATATAGGCTGGTCAAGTTTTTCAGCTTAAAGAAACCATCAGGGAAAGGGCCACTTATACCATTTGATCTAAGACTAACAACCTCAAGCGCCGAGAGGCGACTTGAGGAGAGTGTTCTCATCCTAGTTGACATGAGGAGAGTGACTCATGTTGTCAAGGTAATCAAGCAAAGCTTGTTTATTTTTCACTGGTTTAGCCACAACATTAATCAACAACATTGCTTCCATCACCAAGGTTGCTGAAAAAATGAACAAGAGGGGCAGCTTCTTGTCCATTTTTTTGCTCCAATAGAGAAGATCAACAGTTCACCACAACTTTATGTAAAATAATGTCTCTACTCAAGATATTGTTTGCCTTTACAAGAAACCAAAGTGTAGAAATAACGAAGGATTAATTAGATAATTAATAAATAAGAGTGTTTTTGTTACATATGCAAACCTAAACCAAAGAGAATTATGTATGGGGCTTGTTTGTATGTATATCGTGTGCATTTTACTAAGACTATATTAAGTGTCTATAGAGTCAAAATTAGTAGCTCGTGTTTGACCTTGAAATTACCCTTGTTAACATGTTTTTTTGGATCATCTACTCAATTGGTTTTTCTTAATGATTAGTATAACAAAAACGATGCAAACCTAAACTTGGAAGCTAAAAGTCAGTTAAATAAGTAGCCAATAATAAAATGCTGGTGACCAAGAATTTTTTGACAACAGACAAATACACCATTATATGGAACCAATCAGAAACATGAATAGCAGACATATTTTATATTTGTATAGTGTATGCACAATAAAAGCATTAAAAATATTAAAATTTTGGGTTTATTATTTCCTTTCATTTTGGAACTAATCCAAGTGAACACGGATAAAAAGCTAAAAGGCAGAGAGCACTTGACAGTTGACACACTTAGCATAAAGAGAAAAAAAATGGAATACTTACAACTCACTTCTTGATCCCAAAATTCAGCAAACTAGTTAAAGATCCATATACAAAGAGCACATGTCCATCTTGTTTTAGGAGCAGTTAGAGGAAGGAAATCTAAATTGGGGTCTTTGCAATGATGGTGTATTGGTAGTGATAGAAGATTTCTATTGTTAGACGCCAATCTAAACTGAATTATAAGTAGTTAGCCACAAATTAGTTTGCACAATTGATATCAATAATTGCTTAATCATATGACTGAAGTGTTTAGTAGAATTGAATCTTAACATTTAGTAAGTATATAAAGCATATGAAATAATAGATCAAATTAAGTGTATAGCAGAAGAATATTCTACTTCCTCACATATAGTAAATCAAATAAAATTTATAGCAGAAGCAAATGCTTCTTCCTCACACATGAAAGTCAAGTATAATTAACTAAATCTAAATTGGGGTCTTTTAAGTTAGACTTTTCATGTTTTGAAATGATGAGTACAATATCATATATACTTGTTATGTACTTGAAAGCATAAATAAATAAAATAACACTTTAAAGTTCAAAATTCAATCAAACTTAAAATAAAACCTTAACATTTGAATTCAAAAATTACATTGTGGAAACAACTTACAATAAAGAACAATTTCACTTCCGATTTAACAAAAACAATAACACTAGGTAGTTAACAACTGAATTTCAAAATTACACTGAGGAAACACTTACAACCAAAAACAAATTCACTACTCATGTAACAAAAACAATAACACTAGGTAATTAATAACAAACGAGAAATTATTAGACCAGAATTTATGATAAAGAACTAATGACATTTAACTCCATATATATCAGTTTAAAGATTAGTTGGTAGCATAATACACTTGTATAAAGACAAACATCTTACATCACATAAAAAAGTACACATTATTTTTTACAGCAAAACTATCTTTTAATATTTCACACAATTTTTGCAAGATTCAAATTTAAAAGTACTAATTAAATTGGAATAATCTTGTTGGTGTTGTTTGGTCTGTTATTTTGTTCTTACCTTTCATTCATGAAGGAAAAGATAAAAATTTCGATATTCATCAAAATATTTTATTAATATCTCAATTATTCTAAATATATAGAGATATAATTGTTTCCCTTTCTATCCTTTCTAATAAAAAAACTTGGTACCAAGCACAGAGTTATGTTATTATATAGCTCTTCAACACTAACCGTTTCCTTTGACAATTCTAGTTCTCCATAATACTCAATTCTATTATTCCGTGGTTGAGTCCTGAAACGACCTTGGTCAACATATTGTTGAATTCAATGAATGCCCTTACGCCGCCCCTACTCATAAGTCAAAAGCCCATCACATAACCTTGATTAAAATCTTCCTGGTCACAGTTATGCTTATGCATCAAATTCTTATCATTTTCCATGAAAATAGGTTGTTCTGGTGGGTCAATGGTGTAATTAATTTATACATTACAATCGTGCAAAAAATGAAGGACATGAAAGGACATAATGAGATGGAATAGAACTACATCAACTGAGCAAGAATTTAGTAAAAAGATCGATAGTCACCCGTAATTATTATTAGCAAAAAAGAAAATCAACAATGGGATACTATGATTAAAAGCAGAGTCTAGAGAAGCATAAGATTGCAATAGAAAAGAAAAAGAAATAGAAACATAATCACACATAAAGAACAAAAGACTAGCCTGCACGAAAACTTTATTTTAGTTGAATAATACGCACCTGAATTTTGGTTTCCCACTATTCATCACTAACAACAATGGTTTTCTTCTCTCCATCCCAACCAAGACCAGTCTCCATCCCAATAAGCTTAGCCCATAATTGCCATTCATTTTCCAAATAATCTCACCTATTTCTGAATTGTTTATATTCATATCTCAAATTTGTTGCCTTATTGAACTTTTTTGCAATATTTGCCCAACCAAGCTTAGTGAAGTGATTGTGAGGTTTATTTTCAGCATTCACCTCTTCTATGCACACTTTCAACATAATCTCAATATTTTTATCACACCATTCCGCTTTCTTTCTTTTCTCAGGAACTTGATTGAGAGACATTTCACAAGCTTAATGAAACAAACAAAAGCATAACCCTAATCCATAACAATTCAAAATTTAATGAGAAGAAAAAAAAATTAATGAAGAATTGATTAACCTGTGATTTTAACAAAGGAAGAAGAACAGATGACGAAGGATGATCTAAAGAAAAATAGAAAAAATGGAAGAGAGATTGAGGAACAGAGGAGGAAGGCACAACACGTAACTTGTGAGGAACAAGAGAGAGAAACTTTGAGAGTTTAGAAAATGTGGAGGGCATGCTTTGTCATTTTTAAATTTTTTTAGGACATAATTGTCCAAGCATCATTTAGGGAACAAATTCCCAAAAAGAAACTTTCATAAGCTGAAAATTTGAGCTTCAAGAAAAGATCTGCTGAGAGCTTTTACTTTTATAAAAGCTAAAAAAAAATAATAACCAAACACTCTTAAAAAATAAAAAAGATTTTTTTCTAGTAGATAAAATGGTGAAAGGTCTTTGGGACTACATCCAAACGGACCCTTACTCTATTGAAGGAAATGAACACAACCTTACATATTCACCAAGAGTGGATTTAACCCCTAAGGCAAAAAAGTGTCACCCACATTTGTTGCAAGATTCTATTATGATCTTGTATGTATTGCCATATTACTATGGTCTCTTGCTCCAATGCTTGCTTTCTCCATATTTTGGGGTACAAGAAGTAATAGCCTAGCTCTCTTTTTTTCATGGATTGCAAAAGAAACTTTCTTTCTTTGGGTCAAAATTCCATTGAACTTGGGGTGTTGTTACACGCACTATACAAATTGTTGGTACACCCAACATAACTTGCACAATTCCCATTTTGTTCTTCCGTAAAACTAATATGGATTGGGCAATCCGTGAATGGCCCAAACGGTTTTTTTTAACTTTTTCAAAAATATGTTTTACGAATTAATTTAAAATTAATAGTCCATGCAGTTTTAAACCTATGACTTTCGCGTTATTAAGACGATGCTCTAACCAACTGAGCTAATAGCCAATTATGTTATAAAATAATTAATATCGTTATATGTAACACTAAAATTCTTAATGTATATTTAATGTACATATAAATTTAGATAATAAATTTTGTGATAATTAATTTTGACCTAATAATTAATTTATTTACATATATGAATTTTTATGAAACCTATATGATTGGCCAATCTATAAGTCCAACCCGTAAGCGTCATACGGATTGACTCCGTATGAGGCTTATGAATTGTCCAATCTTTATCAATTTTATGGATGTGTAAAATGGGAAATAGGCAAGTTATGCTGAGTGTACTAGCAATTTGCATGATGAGCATAGCAGCACCCGTAAACTTGTGGTATTGTTCAAAGAAACCATTAGATGGACTTGAGTGAATGAATTGCTAAATGAAGACAGTAGACCCAGCCCAATAAGAGTTAACTTGAGCAGTCCTATCTATTTTAGCAATTCTATGCATAAGTCAACCTAATAAATATCTCATATTTTAAAATAATTAGACAATATTATTTTCTATTTTATTAAAGCTTGGTAAATAAATAAAGAATACAAAAAATAAAATTTAAAAACAACAACTTGTTAGCTTTTAAAAATAATGAATATTTTAAAACTAATTAAAAATTTAATAGGGAAAAGTAATTATTTCATAGCCTGATCGAAAGTTCTTTGATACTTGATACGTGATGCATCAGATTTCAAATCCTATTGCATTTATGAATGTGCAGTGCAACAACTAATAAGTAGTAATAAATACATCACTTGCAGTGTTGTACATGGACCACTTCTGTAGTTATTTATTTCACACAACAACCATACTCCAAACTGTAACGCAAATTTAAGCTACTCAATGTAACGCATCATAACATCTGATATCGTGATGCCACCAAGGAACCAACCAATTTAGATGTGGTTTTGGCGCTACGGATAAAAATCAGCCAATTCATCACACATTGTTGGGTTCACACGTCGGAAGAGGAGAAAAATTACACACTTGCGCGGGCATGCCAAGTATCACCACAACTAAGTTTTTGTCTAATAATTCTATACATTATTGAATTCATTAAGCAACCATATACACATTTTTCTTTGGCAAATGTCTTGCTAACCAATGTCTAAGAATTAATTAAGAAATCAATAAATAAAAAGTTTTTATTAATGAAATTGCATTAAAAATTACAATAACACTGTTATACTTTTTAGATTAAATATACGATTCTTACCTTTTTTTTTTTAATCCCTAGTTTGAAATTAGTTTTTTAGTCTTTATATTTTATATTTTAATTTTCTTTTAGTCCCTTTGAAAGTAATTTTTTTAATCCTTATAATTTGTATTTTAATTCTCTTTTAGTCCCTATAATTTGAAAATGATTTTATTAGTCTCTATAATTTATATTTTAATTCTTTTTTAATCTTTACCATCAAAATATGAGTAATATTATCAATTAAAATTAATTACAAAAATATTAACAAGTAATTCGTAACTTATTTATCACAAGATAATTTATAATAAAAAAATAGTTGATAATTTATAACTAATTTGTAACTAATTATTTTTATATTTTTTTTACTAAAGACTTAAAGTAATTAAAATACAAATTATAGGAACTAAAAAGATCACTTTCAAACTATAAAAACTAAAAGAGAATTAAAATACAAATTATAAAAGCTAAAAAGAACACCTTTAAATTATAGGAGCTAAAAGAGAATTAAATTATAAACCATAAGGACTAAAAAAATCAAATTTTAAACTACATAAACTAAAAAGCTAAAAATTGTGAAACTTTAGAGAGCAAAATAATAATTTAACCTACTTTCTAATAAAACCTTGTTTTTGATTTCTTAATTAGTGTCTTTAAGACACTGTTAACATTTTCCTTTCTCAGTATATTAAATATTATAATCTACTCCTGTATGATAAATTTGAATCTCCGTCCTTGAATGAAAGTATTTTTAAAAGTTATTTTTTTAAATGAGTATTTTTAAGAGTAATCTTTAAATAAGAGATTGTTTAGAAGTTATTTTTACTCTCACCGGATGTCATTTTCCAATTTTATATATTAGTTTTTTTTAATTTCATTTGATTTAACAATCACCTTAAAAAAATTCTTTCAATTATGTCAAACCACTTTTCTTCGTCTTTATCGATTTACTTGATTTTTCAACCCTTTATCTATTTTAATTTACCCTTTTCATCTTTATTTATAAATCAAATTATAATTTATTTAAAGCATTGCCAATAATGAAAAATAACTTTCCAAAAACACAATATAAACTGTTTATATTAAATTCAAAATATAATTTATATATTTCAACCATTTTTATTCCGCTTCATATGAAATCATGAATATACTTCCCTCTTTGATCTCATGGTTTTGTTAAAAGCAAAAGCACAAAATTTCTAGTTCAGTTAATCATGTCAATTTAGACTCATAACTAGACGGAAATTAATCAGCAAGTAACAATAAAAATGGATGCTTACTATTATAAAAAGGCAGCATGGAACAGATTGTTAAATCTTAGATGAAGTCAATGGTTTTCAAGTCTTGAAAGTTACCAACCAAGAAGCATAAACAAGATGTATCCTAAAGTAGTTACAAAATTCCATGGCGTTGCAACAATATATTGTAAGACCTTGAAGTTCATACAGGGGCTCACAACATCATTGCTACATTTGTTTTCATTTCCATGAATTATGCACAGTTACTGATCAGAGTCATGCACGCTTCAGAACATATATTGGCAAATGCACAAATGACTTAATTTTTGTACGAAAAAAATGCCAACCCAATTGTGCAGCAATTTCAAGTATCCGAGTCTTTAAACCACAGGTCATCCAAGATATTAGTAAGAGCAGTCAATTCAGAAATAGAATTACCAAGTGCAAACTTTCCCAAAACTTTAGACAAAGTTGATCTCTATTTTTGGATTGGGGAACTGGGTAAAAAGACATTGTCATGGCATCATGGAATATTAACATTAAAAATATATAGAAAAAAAAAGTATTTATGTGCTTCTAATAAAGAGCCAGCTAGTATATACAACTAATTATTTTGTTAGGTTTTCCATGGATGGTTAGCAATAGCCTTTCAATAAGAATCTGTGCTCTTTATTTGTTCCAAAGGGGTTAAAGCTTATGAAAGAAAGGCTTGTCGTAGGTCCAAGCACTGATGATAAAATGATATTATTCTTCTTTCATTTCCAGGGACAGTGGAGCCTCCACTTAGCTCAAAGTAACATCATAATTACTTGTAAAAGACGCAAATGGGGCCGGGATGTGTTCGCTGCAACTGAAACCGATACTACCAGCAATGGCATAATGTGCATATAACTTTATAAAGTTTGAACAACCAAAAAGATAAATAAATCTTCCTTGGGTCCTTTGCAGACACTAAGGTCATGAAAATTGAAAATTTTACAAAGTTAGAGTCAGAGGGCACTAAACAAAAATATTCTTTATAAAGGGGCCAAGCCAAACAGCTTCAAAAGTAAAAGAAATGTTCTTTCAACTTTAAAGGACCCGAAATTTCCTGAAATTCAACAACTTTGTAGAGGCAAAGACACGTATTCGTGCCAGAATCATGCACCCAAAAAGTTCTTTCAGATTAAAAAGCAAGAACGAGGTCAGAATAAACAGTCATATGATGGAAAGAAAGAAAGAACCATAACAAAACAAAAAACAGAAAGGGAAGAAATGGATTTATGCAACAAGGCTTGTAACAAACTATTTTTTTTTTTTTTTTACCCTTTCTTTTCTGCATTAGTTTCTACAAATTGGTGATGAAGAAAATCAATAATTAGAGTTTACCTAAAACTAAAACCATACACTCTCACAAGTTAATGATCATGACAAGAACAACCATTAATTATTACACACACTCACCGAGCCTTCTTCCGGGTCTTGAATGGGAAATTCGAGGGAGGTGATGGTGAGAACTCGAACGGCAAGTGTGGTGGCTCAGCCTCCCCACTAAGCATCCCCACAACCTCCTTGATGGAAGGCCTCTTCCCGGGGGACCTCTGCAGACACAACAAGGCAATGGTGATGCAGAGAAGCGCCTGCTCCTTATCCAAGGAATGGATAGAAGTGTCAACAAGATCCAAAAGCCTCCCATTGTGAGCAAGCTGCCTGGCCCAGGAAATCAAATTGGCCCTCTCAAACTCAGAAATTGGTGAGGCTGTCACCTGCAGCGGCCGCCTCCCGGCCACCAGCACCAAAAGCAGAACCCCAAAACTGTACACATCACACTTCTCAGACAATTGCCCTCCACCACCATACTCAGGAGCAATGTAACAAACAGTCCCTCTCATACTAGGGGTGCTGCTAATCCCACCACTCTTTGGCACATCCCCACTAACCCCCCAATCTTGGCTATTCCTCCTCCCATTGTTCCTCATCTCACCACTCAACCCATCCAACCACCAATCAATACTCCCTCTACTCCCTTTACTCTTCCTCTTCTTCTTCTGCTCCACCCCTTCCTACGTCCTTCTGTCATCATTTCATGCGCCTCTTCTTCATCGTACTCTTGTTCGACAATTACTCGGAAAGCTGCTCCTTCCAGCACGGCCTCGGCTGCATATTCTTATTCTTCGAAGGACGGAGCACCCTCTTCTCGTCAAGCGAGGGCCCACCAATCCAACTTCTTCCTCTCCATTCTTCTTGGTACTCTTATCAATTCACATTTCACAAATCACACTCACACTCTCGTTCCCATTCTCATTCTCCACCTTCGGAGAAGACGACGAACACGAATCAACCCATTCGCTCTTCGGCCTCTCCTTCTTTATCTCGCTCCCGATCCACTCCATCACATAATCCTTCACCCTCCCGGATTCCCCTCCTCCCCCACTCTCCTGCCTCCACCACCAATCCCTCCCCGAACCACCACCACCGCCACCACCACCACACTTCTTCTTATTCACACTCACACTCCCACTATCAACACTCTCAAAACACCCCCCACCATCAGACACAACACTCAACTTATCACCCCCCACCGGCGAAGCATCCGAATACTCCGCAGCCCTCACCGGACAACTCTCCGGCGACCGGTCAACATCCACCACACTCTCCCCTTCCAAAACACTAAATTCCTCATCTTTCTTCTTCTCGTTCTCATCCACCATTCCTAGATCCTCCACATTCTTAACCCTAGCAAGCCCAAAATCCCCAATCTTGGCCCTAAAATCCCTATCCAACAACACATTACTCGGCTTAATATCACCATGAATCACCGGCGGGTCGCAGACATGATGCAGATACTCCAATCCCCTCGCCACCGAAACCGCCACGTCGAACCTCTTCCCCCAGCTCATCAACTCCGGGCACCTTCTATCCAAAAGCGCGTCCTGCAAACTCCGGTTCGGCATAAGCTCGTAAACCAAAACCAGCTTTTTTCCACGCCGGTCGGAAGAAAAACCTAAAAGCGAAATCACAAACGGAGATTTGAGATTCGAACACAGCGTTAGCTCGTTGTGGAACTCTCTCTCTCCCTGAAGCGAACCGGGCGAGTCCATAACTTTAAGCGCAACGGTCTGGCCGGAAGGCAGTGTGGCCTTGTGAACCGAACCGAAGCCTCCGTGGCCGAGCTTCGTGGAGGGAGAGAACGAGTTCGTGGCGCGGCGGAGAACGGTGTACGAGAAACGCCGCTGGTTGTGCTCGAACGGCGCCGTTCGGGAGTACGAGAGCTTGCGGTAGATGAAAATCATGACGGAGATTATTAACGCCGTTAGGAAGAGCGCGCCGCCGATTGCGCCGCATAGGATTATCTCGCGGCGGTGAGATGCGGCGGCGGTGGCGGGTGGTGAGAGCGGCGGCGGACGCGACGGCATGGTTGTAATAATGAAAGTGAAATGCAAATGAAAATGTTAATGTTAACCATTCAAGAGAGAGAGAATAGTTGTGAGTTGAGAGAGTAGTAGCAGTGAGGAGTGAATGGTTTCGTTTGGTTTCTTTCCTTGGCCAACCAATATTATGGGATAGATAAATGGGGAAAATGAAATAAAATAATTGGAGTGATGCTTTTTATGAATATTTTGGGGTTAAATCTAACATAAGGTTAGTCTTGAGATTTATTAAAATTTAATGAAATTAAAAATTTTGTTGAAAAAGATACTCATATTTAATGCTGATTATATCATAAGAGAATTATTTTTAGAAAATACATGTGAAAAAAAATATCATCATCTTGAGATTTCCTTTTTTGTTAATAAACTATTAAGGGGATATGTATAGTCTACAAGGTGAGTGACTGAGGGTGATAGTTAATTATTTAAGAAAAGGTTATGTTGGAGAAAAAAAAGTTCAAACATTTCATAAGTGCTTTGTTTGGAGGGAGTTGCAAGTTGGGGCTTGGGACTGTGTTTGTGGACCTGCCTCCTACCTATTAACAATTGCTGTTGAGGGAGATATTTGAGATAAAATAGGTAAGGAAAAAAGTCCAAAGCAAAAAATGTAGTAATTTTTTTTGGTTTTTTGGGTGAATTAAAGAGTTTTTGGTTGTAAGCTTGAGAGTAAATGAATAATTTATCAGATATTAACATCTATTTCATATATACACATTATTAAACAGGTTGATTTTTTTTCACAAATATTTTTTATATATACAAGTCTTTGAGATCAAACTCTTACTTGCATTGACTATACTTTTAAAAAAATAAAACGATAATTACATGGGTTGCTTAAGATATTATGATAAAGTGTATGGTAAGAATGAAGAATTAAAAGAAGTCAGCAAGAAAATGAAGAATTAAAAGAAAGAAAACAGATTAAATCAGTTGGAAAATTGTTGTAGTCACCTGTTGAACTGGTACTTGAGAGTTTAGATAACTCAGAAAATCAAGTGAGAAGAAAAGACCGGTAATGATTAATGAATGGGTCAAATTGGTGAGACTTAAGAGTTGATAAAATAATAGTGATGGAAAAATAGTTTGAACTATTATTTTTTAAATATATTTTATTCTTTATTAAAATTAATTGAGACAAAGAAAGTTTATGTATAAATATTACGCATAGATTGTTATATCTATTTTTTTCATTATTAATGTCTTTATCTTACACGATATATAATTTTTAATAGTAGTATTTTTTAATTCATGTCAATTTGTATAATATTAAAATTATCATCATTATATATAAATGGATTTTCACTTTATCATTTTAAAGGAATTTTAATTTAAAAATGTCCTTTTATCATTCTCACTTGATTAAGTCTTATTTATTAAAAAACGATCCTTTTTAAAAATTATAGTTAATATATATTATTTTAATATTATTAGTTGGTGTGTTAGTGTCATATTTAAGGATATTAAACAAGAAGACAAAATCCTACAAGCTGTAGCATAGAACTATAGATATTCATGCTCGTTTGTAAAGGAACCTATCAAATATTATTTGACCTAAGTAATTTAGTATTCTCATTTCTTAACCAATGTCAGTGTATTTAAATTAAGTTCTTAACTATATTTTATTTTAAAATTAAGTATGTTTAGTCTTTTTATATCAATTCTATATTTTATCAAACTCTTAAATTCTAATTTTTTTTATTTAAACATTTGAAATTTAATGATACAGTGAAATAGAAAATGAGAATATTTTCTTTCAAAACTTAAAATTTTAGTGGTTTTTTTTGTATAAAATTTGTAAGATTTTATAGAATTTGAGAATAAGGCTTTTTTGAAGAGAAATATTTTTATTTTTATTGTGAGTAAAATATAATATTTTAATTAGTAATTTTTAATGAGAAGGTTTAAAACAATTTAATTTACTTAAGTTTTTTAAGATTCTGAATAAAAGTGGTAATTTAAGAATTTTAAATAAAAATTAAATAATTAAATTTTTTTAATATAAAAGAGAAAAAAATAATTAAAATAAAAAATTTAAGAAACTGAAACAACACTGAATTTAAATGAGCAAAATATGACTAAACCTAGTTAGCAAAAAAAAAAAAGACTAAACCTAGTATTTATTATAATTTGAGAAAATAACTCATAGATGGATCATGCATCATAAATTTATTGCCTTTTATTATAAATATTTTAAAAGTTATAATAACAATAACTTTTAATTGATTCATCATGTAAGTTTTTTTTTTTTTTTTTACATTTGTTAATATGTGATCATTAAATTCTTATTATATTGCCTTATGTTTGTGCCATGAGTAACCAAATGCTATATATTTTTTGGTTAAAACTACAAGTTAAAGCTTTTAGCGCATCATATATTTTGATTAAATTGTAATTTTGATTTTCTAATTTCTTAATCCATGATTTTGGTCCTCTGGATTTTAATTGTAGAATTTGGTCCCCTAATCTTAAAATTAGTAATTTTGATCCTCTTAATAGATTATTATGATTAATAGAATTATTAAGATAATTATAAATTAATCAAAACTATTAATTATTAAAAACTAAATAAAAAATTATTATTCTTAATTTTTCATAATATTGTGTTTCTCTTCTTTTTCGCAAACACTTCTTCTATCTCTTATTATCGCACACAATTTCACTGAAAATAATATTATATTAGAGTTAATAATTTTTTATTAAAAAAATTCAATGATTTATCATTTTTATTTGATTTATAATTAATTTACTATCTCTAATAATCATAATTATTAGTTAATAATTTATTAGAGGATCAAAATCACAAATTTATAAAACTAGAGAAACCAAATATTACAATTAAAAATCAAGAGAACCACAATTATAAATTTAAAAAATTAGGTAAACAAAGATTACGATCTAGTTTATATATTTTGCAAATAAAAAATATCCGTTGCAAAATTATTTTGCTGTATAGTAAGTAAATTTTTCATAAATACTTATATGAAAAAAATGAAATTTTCCCATGAGTAAAATTAACTTAAAAATTAAAAAAAAAAAAAACAAAAAGGGGAAAATTTATATAATGTTGATAGTTGATGGTGGCAACACTGGAACTTGTGATTTGTGAGCGTTGGTTTTGATGATAGAAGCAAAGTCAACGAGAAAATCCCGTTGAAAAGCGAGTGAATCTCTTTAAAAACGAGCGTTCCCTGATGTCACGTGCATCAAGCACCGCCACTTTTTCCTTACCGTCGCCACACCCATGTTCCATACCATAGTTACCATTGCTATTCATCCAATTCCTTCTCTTTTTTTTAACATAATTCATCCAATACTCTTAAATTACATTAGAAGCACAGAAGGATCTCAGTAAAATAAGATAACTTAATTGTTATAAATTTTTTATTTGTTTTCAATTTATACAAATCAATCAAAATTTACATTAGAAGTACACTAAAATTTAAAACATATAATTATAAGATATAATGCTCTTAATTGATATCACAATAAACACAAGATTTTTTAGTATATTTTGTTCTCATTCATATGTTTTATGGAAATCTAAAAAAATTATTCATCTCATAATTACTTCAACTAAATATATTTAATTATGACATTTTTAAGAGATAGATGATATATTTCATTAGTATAAATAATACTAATTAATTTCAATAAATTAATCTCATACCTGCATAGCTTTTGAATTTTTCTTTAATTCGTTTGAGGTTTTACATAAGATATCTATAATTATAATGTATACAATTTTTTAAGTAATATTTATATCGTATTTCATATGTTAATTTGGATTTTTACAATACTATCATCTTAGCTATTGCTTTTAATTATGACAAAATGTATTTCAATATTTTTTATTGTTAGAAATGAAAAGCTATTAAATCATATGTTAATGAGCAAGATTAAATGACATTGGATATAACTTTTGTAAGTAATATATATATAATTACTAAATTAACTTTCACCAAGTATATTATTCATAATCAATTGATTCCTCTAAACTAATTTTTCAAATATTGTATTCAAAACAATTTAATTATTGTGTTTCAAAATTAAATTAACTAACCTGTAAACCAAAATCCTGAATTGAAATATGCTACTCATTTGAGTGAGCCACATGGATGAGTTATCACTTATCAGGAATATTGCAATGCTTCAGCAGAAAGCAATGTTTATGACTCAGTCACAGTGAATCAGTCTCAGGTCAGAAAAAGGGTTGACCTTCAAGACTGCTGCATGCCCCTACTTTTTTTTTAACACCTTTTCTCTTCCCTCAGTATTAAGTTATCTAATACATGCATAAATTTTAATAAACAATTAATAATGCAACAAACAATCTCTTTCATGTAAGTTGAGTACAAAAAGTCCACTGGTAACACCCCAAATTTGATGCCTGTTTTATAATATCATTAAATCACCATTGACCATTTTAAAGTGTGTACTATGTTCATTCAATTTCAATATAGAAATCGAGTCCACTGTTTAATATTTGTGACGCAAATTAATCATCCCTGGTTAAAGAGTGTGCAAAGACCGGTAAAAAAAAAAACTGAACAAAACTAAATCTAATTATTTAACAAGTTTGAGTCTTAAATTCAAATGTTTGAACTAGTTTTAAAGATTCCGTTTAGAACTATTCTCAATCAATTTTGATTAACTGAATTAGTTTTAAAAAATAATTTAATTTAAATCGATTTTGTTTTGAAAATCAATTTAGATCATTTTTAAACTAGTTGATTTGACTTGAAACCAATTTGATTCAAGTTTAATTCAAAACCAATTAGGTTTTAATAAATTTTTTTAACACTCCTACATTGGTTTATGGACGGGTTCATGTGCTTGAAGATATGGTTTTAGTTGTTTAAAACTTATTTTTATTTATTCATAATATATTTTAAAAGAATTAAAACTTAATAGTTATTTAATAAACAATACCGGTATCTTAAGAGTAATTACACACACTCAAATAAGTCTCATTAGTGTTTTTTATTAAATGATTAACGTTATTATTTATTTTCTTCGTATTATTTACGATTATATTTGTGTTTATCTTTTCTTTTACTTATTAGATAAAGACCTGCACTATTATGAATAAAAAAATTGTTAAATAAAATTATTTATGATAATATTAGAAATGATTTTACATCTTAAAAGTTTAATGGTATCTCTGGTTTAGGATAGAAAAGTGAAGGAAAGACAGGGAAAGGAAAAAAAGAGAGTAGAAACTGAGATGATTTTTTAGATTGTTTTGTAGAAAAGAAAGTGAAATAAAAAAGAAAAAAACTTATGAATGTAAAATAATATAGATATCTCAGATAAAAAATATGATATGCAGGGAAGGATAATTTTGTATTATATATTTATGTTTATACACTTTTTTATTCCCTCATTTCTTCCCAAATTGGAAGAAACATTTATGTGGAATTCCACTATTTTTTTCCCTTTTTCTCTTTTGATGCTTCCTAATAATGAAAAGATTAAAAATTTCTATATTTTCTTTCCATTGTTTCCATCCACAGTCCTCAAATTCTCTTATTTTTCATCAACAAAGATCAAGCAAATCATAAAATAAATATCAAATAAATTATAATAATTCGTTTAATTTTATTTATTTATTAATATGCATAGATAAATTACATTGGCCAAGGTTGCTCTAGTCCTACTTCCTATTTAAGTTACCTGTGTTACTTTACATAATGATAATAATATGTAAGACTAAGACTTCTTGTTTAATTATGAACGTACAAGTGCATGATGATTTGAGAAAAAGATGATATCAAATCATAATTAGGGGGTGGGGGCCAATAGGTAACATCCATCAAGTGGCTTACAATCTTCTTTGAGAGTCCACGAGGTACTTTTCTTTGTGAAAATATCATTATCCTTTTTTTTTTTTCCATAATAAGAGTGAAATGAGGTTTTTAAGCTCTTTTGAGTATGATAAATGCTTAGACATTTTTTCTTAGGTCGATGGGAAAAATTGTGAGATAATATAAAAGGAATTTTAATTTTGGAACACTTCAATTTAAAAATATTTATGCACTTAATCAATCAAAAATCACTTTGAATATAATTCTTAAAATAATTGTTATATGAAATTAATAGTTTTTAATTGTATGATAATCGATAATTATATAGTAATGCAATTTTTTTACAAATGTCAATATAATTCAATTAAATTCATATAAAACTCAGGAATATTAAATAATTTTTAGAATGTTTCCTTGGAGAATTACGAATATAGCATTGATAATTCTTTGATAAAATTATTGCTACCAAACTAAACAGGTCCTTGAAAAAGAGTACCCAATGATCAAAATGGACAAATAATTTTTTTTAGGTAAAAAAATGGTCAAATCATATTAACACCTCATTTTTGCTAATATATATTGACTCAAAAGCTCACTTACTCATCATAATTTTATAATTATATATAGTTATTAATTAAAAAATTATAATTATCATTTTTTAATTATTATATGAAAAATATTTTTAATTTCTTATTACTGTAATGAAAACTATTTTTACTCTTTATTTTTTTTTATAAATGTATATGTAAAATATTTAAGAATTTGATAAATAAAAGAATATATTTTAAAATATTAATTAATATTATACAAAACTTATAAATAGACATGTAAATAAAACTATTTTTTCTATAAACGATAGATTGATAAAGATAAAAAAAAAAAGAAGCTATACCAACTTAGGGTATTTTCATTTATAAAAGATATTTTATATTAACCATTAACCACTTGCATGCCATCATTCCATATAATAATATTTTACGTTAAAATGAAACATTTCAAAGTTCGCTAAATAATAGTAATAGACATGATTATACTTTGATTTCATGGTTGTTCTCTTTCAATTTTTTTCAAGATAATTAAGTTCACATATTTCTCAAATTCAGTAAATTTAGTTTTGTCGACAATTTTTGTTACTTGAAAATTTTATGTCCTTATTTTCTACACAAAATAAACATCTTAATTATACTAAGATTTATCTCTCCAAACCCGTATTACTTGTCTTTATAAAATCCTTTAAAATTTATCATTTTTTTTGTTTACTTTTTTGCCAAAAACTTTTAGAAGTATTCTAAGGTTCACATTAAGAATGTTGGGACAAGTATGCGACGAAGGAAGCCAACACATAATCCAATTCAATTTAATGTGAAAGGTGATAGGTATTGTGCATAAAGACACTCTTTGACTTGCTCTAAACTTCGTAGGAGGAATCTAAAAGGTTTTCGAAAAGAACAAAAATATAAAATAGACTAAAAGAAACCCATTGCTTTTACCTTTACCTTTCACAGCTCACTCACCAAGTTCCAGTGTTCCACGGCCAAATGCATAAAATAAATCTTTCATTTTAGTTGTTTTTTTCTGTCATCATTTTTATTATAATAGAAATTTATTTGAATAAATTTCTGAAAATATTTTTAGTGAAAATTTTGTTTTTAATTAAAATCAACAATCTTATTTTAAGTAAAATGAAAATGTAATTTTAAACAAATTTAAAAATATATTTTTTTTTAAAAATATATTTTCATTATTTTTATTTATTGAAAGTAAAAAATAAAAAGTCAAATTAAATATATTTTTAAAATTTTAATTGAAAATAAAAATAGTTTTCATTAACAGAAAATGAAAATATAATTCAAACAGTCTAATCTTTTAGTATCGTTAACAAGCGTTTAAAAAATTAAAAAATATTTTTAAAAAATTATAAGAAAATGTAAAAAAAATTATAAACAATATAATTTTATATATTCAATAAAAAAATTATCTTTTTAGATTTTTAACCAATACTCAAAAAATACTGATAAACATTTATCATAATTTTTATTTATTCTACAACAATAGTATATTGACTTAATTTGATCATGATTTTATTTCTCATAGAGAGAAAGGATAGGTAATAGGGTTAGGTAATAGCGTGTGACTTTTGTGTGTGTATGTGTGAAAACATGCAATAATGTTATTTTTCAGAGAGAAAAAATAGTACGATATTTTATACAGAAAACCCATTATCATAATGATATATAGACTCACGGTCTTATCCACAAAAGCCCTATGAATTTTTGTGTAATAATAGTAATAATTTTAAAAAATTGAGAATATATAATGTGAGTCCCACTTTCTAATAACAAAGGTTAGTTACAAAAAAAGTAGAAGCCCTTAGCCCATGGTTGTCGGGGGTCAGAGCTGGACCCGTGAGAGCGATATTTCCAAGGCCTAACTCATCATTATGTCCAAGACCTTACTTTATGTTTTTTTTTTTTAACTTAAGGTTTAAATATTTTTTTAGTAATGTAATTTAATATTTTTTTTAACTTTTAGTTCTTATAAATTAAATTTTTAGTTTTTATTTATTTATTTTTAATTTTAAAAATATTTTAAATAGTAAAAAAATATTATTTAAAGTTGTAAAAATAAAAAATAAACATAAACATAATTTATAAAAATTAAAAATGGAAAATAGTTTTGTAAGGATAAAAAATCAAATAAAAATCTAAATTTTAATAACTAAAAAAATATTTAAGTCTTTATTTAATAAAAGATGAAGAGAAAATTAAAAATATAGTATAAGAAGAAAAGGAAAACCTAGCTTTTAGGCCTTTTAAATAAAAAATATATATATAGGGAGATTTTCATGCATGTAGAGGAAGAGTTTCAAATAGAACAATACATATAAGAAGTTAAATCATGCTATGACTTTTTGGCAATACTAATAAAGTTGTAAGAGTATAGTTAAATGCCTGTAAACAAAGAGTATAATGAAAAGGATGTTTTTACAATATATTTAATAAAATATATTTAGTTTAAAAATATAAGTGCATCAAGATAAAAAAAATATTTAGACCATTTCTACAAAAAAATGAAAATATAATTACAATATAATATTTTTTTATATTATTATCTAATCATAAATTTATATACAAGTTTTTAAAAAATTATTTAAAAAAATTCAGTTAAGATATTTTTATTTATCCTCGTTATAAAATTAATGTAAAGTACATTTTTTTTACCCAAATTAATATAAAGTACATTGATCATGCATGAAAACTAAACTCATTATTGTAAGTTTGTAGTAATATTGAAGTTGCAATTGAACTGGTATTTTTTTCACCCCCTTTTTGGGAATTTGAACGTGAAAATATTCTTTTGAAAGTTGTATGTGAAAGTCTGAAAGAACATGCTTCAGCTCCACGTGTTCAGAGATTAATAAATGATTAGGAATTGCGTATTGGCGTCACAAAGATATCAAAGCTTTTATATTAATTAGTATTTTCAATAAACTATTTTAAAATAATTTTATTTTAAATTCATTAAGTAATTAATTTATTAAAATTCCAAAATAAACATATTATTACCAATTTATTTTAAAAAATGTTTAGTTTTAAAAAACATACTTTTAATTTTCAGAAAATACAATTTCAAATTAAAGAAAAAGAGAATGTCTATTTTACAGTAGTATTTTTCCTTGGATGATAAATGCTTATTATTATGAAACTAAAATTCATAATAACAAATAATTATTTTTAAATATATAAATTATATTATAATTAAAATTCGTAATAAATTAATATTTTTGAATATACAAATTATATTTTTAATTTACAATGAATAATTTAAAATTAAACGTGTTTTAATAATTTTTTCAACTATTAACATGAGATAGAAATTGGATGGAAAATATCCATTTTTAATGTGCACTCAATGTCTTTGGTAGAGATTAATTATTATTTCTGATGATAAATATTTTATGTTAATATTATGATTAAGATTTTTTTTTTGAAGAAAGTAATTCATACATAGTTTTATTATTAAAAAATATTTGAGGATTTAAGCATGTGATGTTCAGATTACAAGGCTATAACCTTATCATCATGTTTACGCTAGTTGTGCTTATATGCTAATTCTATATTAGTTTTATGGGTTATATGTGTTGGTCGTATTATGTCTCATAATTTTAAAATGGTGTATCTAGCAATATCATACTTGTGTAACATTATTTATTTGGGTTATGCTTCTTAATTAAGAGTTCAATTTTTTTTTGGACAGAAATTAAGAGTTTAAGTTTTGTTGGTTATATATCAGAGTTAACGTTTTTATACAATCAATTAATTAAAGTTAATAATATTACTATACAATGGTAATCCCGATTGAATGAAAGTGTAAAAAAATTTACACTCTCAGTGTGTTATAATTAAATTCCCTCATTACAATTCCTTGTTTTAGTCATCATATATTATTATAAAAAAATAATTTAAAACTTATAAAAATAATTTTAAAATGCAAACCTACTAATGATCAAATGTAACCAAATAAACAAAAAACTAAAATCAATGATAGAGTTTTTGTGTTGTTGTTACAGATCAATTATAAAGTTAGAGAGCAAATTAAAGCAAATCCACGTTCTAATTAACTTATTAATACAACGATGTTAATACTTAAATTTGTAAATTGACTTAAATTTGATTTGGTTAACCAAGGTCTCAAATTTGCTTTAAATTTGATTGAGTGGTATTAACTTTGATTTCCTTAATCCTCTAACTTTGATTTCCTTAACCAACAAGTGTAAGTGTAAGTTTGACTGATATTAAATTTGATTTCTATAACTAACAAGTATAAATTTGAGTGATATTAAATTTGATTTTCTTAACTAAGGTTTCAAATTTGAGTTTTATAAGTAAAAAAAAAATAAAATTAAAAGGAAAGAATCCCATCAAAGATGACTAACTAGATTTTTGGATGAAAATTAATTATATGATAGTGTGACAGTTTGGACTCATGAATAGATATTTTTTCTTCTTCTCAATAAACATATTCCTTGCGGGTGAGTGATGAGTATTGTTGGTATCTTCAACATCACAGCATGCATTTGTATTAACGTTGAATCGAGAACGAGGTGTTTGTCGTGTATAAGGTTATATGAACATTTCTGATCGATTTGTTCAATATTGTATTAATGTATGCTCTACTGTATTTTTGTCCTCTTCTCCCTCACATAACCTGTGCATGTTCTGCACAGAAGAAATATAAGTCATTCTACTCCATCATTTTATTCTTCGACATTCTTTTTCATTTCAGTGGACCATTCAAGATTTTTATTTTTTATTTTTTGAAAAAAATAAAACACACTTGTTTTAATTAGGGTGTGAAGTGCTGTCAATTTGTTATACACCGAAATAAGATATTATAGGATCTTACACGGATACTTTTTGTCAATTATTGGATTTGTTAATTTGTTGGTTAACCTTTCTTTTAAGAGATATCCTCACAAAGGATGAGAAGCCTCTTTTTGGAAATGGAAAAAAAGTTTTCTTGATTCTTCTTGTTTCGTTATATCTTAGATATGCTACAAAACCATTAACTATTAATTAATATTAGTAATAATTTTCTTACAACTATTGTTTGACAAAAATAACTAATAATGGCAATCTCTTGGAACCACGGATCTCATTGTATTGGCTCATAGCCTCATAGCATGAACCTATGGAACAATCTAATTTGTGCTTGTTTTAATAATTGTTAAAGCCCTTTCAAAAGTATTATCAAAATAAAACAAATGAAAAGAGTATTTTTCTTCAAAAGTACACTGAACATTAAAAGTTATTCAAATAATTTGTTGATATATGTCACGTACGTGTATCTTACATTAAAGACAACATTGTTCGAACCATTAAGATTCTTATGTGTAAATTTTTTTTTTATTTCTCTAAGTATTTACATATTAAAACTTGAACTAAAAAATTACTAATTAAAATAGAATAATTGTAAGTTAGTTGATGTATACACCATTGATGATAAACTTATCCAAAATATGCACCTAGATTACTTTCACATCTTCACAAAGAAGGGTTTGTGCCTCTCAAATGGTTCCTTCCAATCCCAAAAGCTCTAGGTTAGCTTCACGAATTCACTTGAGTCACTTCTTATGTTGAGAGTTTTATATCGGGTGGTTAACAAACATGATGAATGTTTATATAGCTGGATAAATTACTCTTTTATGAACTAATTTTTAAAAAAATCTTTCAGATATCTTTGCTACACTTTAAATTTAATATTCTTTAGCTAAGGACCAATTTGGGATTTTGACAAATTAATTGTTGTTTGCAGTCTCAATGTTTTTCTTTAATGCCTTGAAATATTGAAAGGATCTTTCATCGTGTACCAATCTACACCAAAAATTCAAAGATACAATAAATCTCCATGAGAAGGTACAGTGATACTAATTCATTTTTGAATTTAAAGCGCCATGGGAGGATGTGACATGTTATCTGACTCCTATATGAAAGCAAGGACCAAAGGAATTAACAATGGTGTATGGGTGAAGGGGCACCTTTGGCTTAAACTGTTTGTTACCTGTGACTCATGCATATGGCAGAGTAGTGGACAAAACTCAGCATACGTTTCATCTACATCATTCGTGAAGGACACATACTTCAATTCATGCGAATAATTCTATGACCTATAAGGTCCCATCTCTGATTTCTAATAACTATTTTGTACGGTGTAATTTCTTTTTGAAATTACTAATTTACTATGGTTTTTAACAAATATATCAATATAAAGTAAGTGGTATTTTATGAGTATGACTTGATTTCCCTCTCACTTTTTTTTTTAATTTTTTTACACAGCCACAAACAATGTCTAACGATGGATAATTACGAGCAGTTTTTGACAGTTGCCATAAAGCGTAGAAGTGGCAACAATGAAGCATGACTTATTTCACGTTGGTAATTTATTCAAAAACTATTTGCTTGATAATATTAAAAATAAAGTTATTCTTATGTTATAAATTAGAATCAATAAATTCTCATTTGCTCCACTTTCTAACCTTTCTTTTCTGTTTATGAAGGCCGATTACTCACACTATATGAAATTAGTAAAAAAATTTGCCTCTCACCCATATCATTACACGTCATTAGTTCGAATGAAGCATAATTTGGATCACTTAAGCAAAATCTTAGGTTTAAAAAATGTTCACATTGCCGGTAGATATATTATTTATTCTTTATCATGTGATTAATTTATAACTAGAGATAGTGATAGTGGTTACTCACGCCCAACTAATATCAATAAATTTTTCAATTGGTTCAACAGAGTTTTATCATTTTTATTATGATATCTCTTGCAATATTAATCATTAGATTTTGTTTTAAATTTTTTCTACCAACCATTTACGAATAAAAAAATATCAATAATGGAAAATAGAAGTTCTACGACAATAAAAATCTATTTCTAATTTAATCTTCTTTTTTTGCTGAGCATTTCCAATGTAATCTAAAAACAACTAAAACATTGTATATATAAAACTTCATTGTATTATAGTTGATTTTTTTTCCGAACAAAATCGTATTACGATGATGAGTACTCTAGAAATTAGGTGACATAACCTTTTTTTTTAGGCAAGATGACATAATCTTAGTTATATATTTTTGTTGTTGTTTGAGACTTCACAAGTTCACATTATGACCTGAAAATAGTCATTATTTTTTGTTTATAAAGTAGGTCATTGTTCATGAAAAGATTCTATAGTGTTGGAAACTGGGTATTTTATGGCCAATGGGGGCAAGAGAGCATGAAAAAAATTATAAATTATGGTGCCAAGTGACAGATGTGAACTAAAACAAAAACGGCCAGAGGCTACAGAAGAATCTAAGCTTATCAAGGATTTGCGATGCCATTCTTTTGACAATGATATTTAAAATCACAAGAAATTTGGGGTGTTTGAATTTATTTACGTTTGATATGGTGCTATATGTAGAATTCTTACAACGGTCATTTGAGCATTAAATAACTGACATTGTATATAATCATATATATCGAGAAAATAAATTATATACTAATATTATAAAATAATCATATACTATCATTCAATCACTATCATATTATATATAATAAATTTATTGACTTTTATGTTAATTATTTAAAAAATCATACCGATGATTGAATTTTACAATATTTATACATGACTATTATTGTTTTTTTGGATAATCATTTTTTAGATAAGCGTATGCATGTGTACGACTATTAAACTTATATGTATTTCTCACTTTTTATGATTTTCATAGACATACATTTTAAAAGTTTACTAAAATCAAAAGTGACAATGTTTGTTGTCCCATTTTGTTAAGCGAATGATAATTAATCAGTGGCATAAGAGTAGTGGAATTCAGTACAAAAAAAGTAGTTCTAAAATAACCATATACTAATCGAAACTTCACATTCATTTTATATGCTGGATTAATATTTTAGCAAAAATGTCAAAACAAGTTTTGAAAAGTATTTGTTAATGCAAATCCAGCTCAAAGCCTCAAAACACATTGTCAATGCAAATCCATATTTATCGAGTAGCTTAGAATGTTTATTTCTTTTTGTTTTGAACCACATTGATTTCCAATAAATAAGGAATTTTTACAATATTCATGTTTCATTACAAATCCAGCTCAAAGCCTCAAAACACAATTATAAATAAGGATGATACAAGTTGCATCATGCACCTGAACTAATAAGGATGTTTACAATTGATGAGTTTTATCACAATTTTAGGTCAAGCATAATTACAGACAAAGATGATACAACAGAACTAAATTGATATTTCTGCTACCATTTTGCCAATCTAGGTAGATTAACAGCCTTGGAGAAAATATTATGGTAAAAAAAGAAAGCAACACATACACAGAAAATCTATCTATTATCAAAGCTTGAGCCTGCAAAGGTCCATTCATTAGTCTTACAATACAAAGGAAAGGAATCAAAGAGGCTTTGCACCACCACCATTCTCCTGAGCATTGTTGACTGGAGTCGAAGAACCACTCTTTCTGGAGCCACTATGACCTGTGATTGTCCTTCCCATGAACTTCCCTGCCTTGCTCAGTCCACTACCAACGGCTCCAAGACCGCTCCCGACAATGCCAACTCCAGCACCGATGCCGCTTCCAACCAGCCCTGCTCCAGCACCAATGCCACTTCCCACAAGCCCAGCACCCGCGACGACGCCACTTCCCACAAGACCGGCACCTGCAACAACACCAGTACCAACCAGTCCAACACCAGACCCTACCACTGATACTGCTCCATCTAGTGCATCCATTGTGCTTCCTATCACTCCCGCTTCTTTCAGTTTCTTCCTTTCTTCTAGTATCTCCTTTTCTGCTTCTAGCGCAACCAGCTGCTCTTCCTTGTTAAACTGATAATACATGACCTGAAATTGCAGCATGGTTATGATTTCGAATCAACTAAGAGGGCTATAAGTGACCAACCAACAAATAGGAAAAATTATCCAAATGATAGCAAGATCTGAAAACCTGAAGGGAAGAGAAAAAAAAAAGACTTTATATTCTCTTTTTCTTAGTTTACATCTATATGACTATATCTATGTATACCGTACAAATAGATCATTACATATACCTTCACTGTTAAGGTTCCTCGATCTTTCTTATCTTTCACCTTAAGTGTATCAAGTGAGGGCAGCAGCCTCAATTCGATCTCCTTTTCAGTTTGTATTTCTAGACCAATAAGGGGTAACTGTGCTATTCCCAATCGCTTATCTTGCCCAATGTCTTTATCAAGAACCTGTTTGGAGAGTAATGAACATCATTTGTGCTAACTCTTACATCAATCAAGGTGTAGAAACAGTTTATGTTGAGTTATAGGGAGAAAAAACATTGGATTTCAAATCAATACATTAACCGCTGTAATAGCGTGTAGAGGTGGATGAAACCCTTGGTTTGAACTAAGTTAAATAAAAACACAAAACCTCTAGTCAATATTAAAGAAACTATGACCAAATTTTCAAGAAATGACATGCATAGGAAACCTGCCATTTGAGTCAGTAATCAAGTAGAAATTCTAATATATACCACCAGAGATTATAGAACTGCCACTGGTGGCAGATCCAGAAATTTTGTGACTTGAAGCAAAATATACTAACAGAACTTTTTAGTGTTGCAAGGAAAATCTAGTTTCAAAAAGAGAATGGTCTAGAATCAGAATTAGGAGACTCAAATCATCCGAGCTGTGAAACAAAAGTAATCATACTTGGGAAGATGTAATATGCTTCTAATCATCTTACACTAATATCAAAATCACAAGCAGGCAATCATCAATTAACCAGATTTTCATCTTTATATATATTAAACATACGAAAATAAAATTTTCAAATTCTTCAAAAAGTAATTAGCATAATTGAAGGGCATGTATTTATGAAAACAAAAATGTCACAGCATATCCCACAGAAAGGAGGCAAAGTATTAGTAGGGTAAAACCTCAAGAATGAGTGATTGGGTCTCCTTGTCTTCTGCAATCAACTCGAATTTCTCATTCCAAATAGGATTCAGGTTGTTATCAATAACCTTGGTTTTATACTTAAATAATGGTCGAATATGCACAACTACATAAGGATCTGACTTTCCAATCATTTCCATATTCTTTAAAGCAGTTGCTTTGACAACAGTCAGTGCAAGTTTTCCCTGGGGTTTAAGCTCCAGTTCACTGCAAGAAAAAAAAAGATGCTGGTTATGTAGTTTGACTGTAAACATAATTGAGCATTAACATTGAAATTGACATTCCCAGTTTTTTCTTTTTTAACCCTATGGTAGTGAATGTTGGGCTTTAAAGAAAGAACAGGAGAAAAAAATAGAAGTAGCAGAAATGAGAATGTTAAGATGAATATGTGAATAAACAAGAAAGGACATGATATAGAATGATTGTATACATGCAAAGATGATAGAAAGTTAATGTGGTTTGGATATATGCAAAGAAGGGCTACTGAAACTACCGGTGAGCAGAGTAGATCACAAGGTTTGTAGCCTTATTAAAAGGTATTGAGACTAAGAAGGACATTGGAGAAAATTATTAAATTAAAAAGAATATCATGGAAAAGTATCCTTGGGAATTTGGTTTTTTAACCAAACCCAATGGTAGACAACCTCGTGGAATAAGGCTATATTGATGTTTTGTTTCTTACACAAATTTCAAACTCAAATGTAAAATTTTGTTAAAAGGATATAGCAACATATCTAGTCATGTTTTTATCTGCAATCAGAAAGAAGCAAAAGCTTCCAGAAGATTAATATTTAATATTTACCTGGTATCAACAGGAATGCCACCAAGTGGAACCACAATCCTATGAGGCCATTGGAGCATGTCAGTAACAATTGAGTTCACAGTATCCTGTGAAATGGTGGGTAAATATTAGAGTTAGAAATGCTACTTCAAAATCTGTCCAAGGGAAAGATGCAGTACATAAAACAAATAACTCACATCAATCATATCTGAGATTCCAGGAATAGCCGTTAAACTTCCACCAACAGCTTTCAGAGTATAATCAATCCTGGGCTTTGGCTGATAAAATGTTAATGGAAAAGTCAATAATAAGTTATCAAGAAAACAATTAGAATGTAGATTTAGGCCAAGAGAAGAATAAAACTGTTTAGTTATTAACAGTAGTGTCCCCCCGTTCACAATCTTTGAGAAGTGTATTGCCCTAATAATGGCCCTAACATCACATTGGCGAGTCACTGAAGTTGATATTTAAATTCAATTAACATATGTTTGATATGAAGGGACCTCTTTCCACCTTTTTGGTTTTTTGCTTAACCAACTTCCTACTTATTCACAGATAGATTCTTATAGAAAAATCATAGAAGTAATACCAATTAACCATATCTTGTAATGACAACATGCATATGCAACTCAAGTAAACGGGCAATCCAAATGCTTTGAACTACATTTACAGTAGTCCACAAAAGGGTTTTCACAGAGACAACTGTAAATGGGAGATAAAAAAACCAAGTAGATCTGTTAGGAACCAAGAATTGAAATGAGAAAGAAAAGAAAGAATATTATTGATGGGTAAGGAAAGAACAAGAACTATATGCAATTACATTCCTTCATATATGAACTCATTGTATTCTCCTCTCCCTCCTCACAAGGATTACCTCAGCAAGCAGAGCTACAACAACAGCAGAAATGCAGGGGATCTCTTCAGCAAGTTGAAATATCACACGGACAATGGTGAAAACCTGTAGATCCTTCAACTGAAACAAAATTCAATAAAACTTCAGTTTTTACAAATTGTAAAAGGAATGTGACGAAATTATGATGCAACAAGAGCAGCTTCAACAGCCACAATAGGAATGATGCAACAAAATAGGGATTGATGAAATTATGATTCGGTTAAGTCTTACCTGTATAGGGATTGATGCAACAAGTGCAGCTTCAACAGCCAAAATAATACTAGGATCACCACCCCAACGGAAATCAATATCCATTATGATTTGACCTTTGGTTAAGCTCTGAACACGAATACCTGCATGGATGAAGAAATTATGCATATAAAATATAAAATTCTTTACATCTGAAATGAACAAAATTTTTGACAAAGAGCTAACACAGAAGTGCTAAGAAAATGCAATTGTTAACATTTTAATCAGTTTTGGTGAATGCTATGCATCTAGTCAAAAGTTTAATAACATTTTAATCAAAGCAACATTTTCACACATTTTATGTAAACATTATTGTCACAAGGCTTATGTTTCTATTTGACTTCAGTTATCCTTAAGCCACATTAAATTTCAGATTTCTTTTATTATACATTCCATCTAGTTACCTTTAATTCAAGACAATTATCTTGAATTCCATGATCGATTTAAATTATTGATCCAACTGGAAATCAATTAATTACTTGTTTCCCCGATTTTGAAAAGATAAAAAGGAACAGGATATATCATAGATATTATCAAAGTGGCTAAAAGAATGCCCCATAGCTGTCCAATGCTTTACAAATCTGTAATTGGAAATCCCTTGAAACAACCATAACATATGAAATTAATGAACAGAATCCAATCCCACAAAAAAATTAAGGGCAAAGAGATACTGATGAAAATATGGGTATTATCCTCTAAAGTCTAAACCAAATTGTGACGAACCAACAATCCCAAAAAGCTCAAGCTATTAAGTGAAGATACATGAATGGTTTTGTATTACATCTCTAACACATACATGCTCCATAAGATGCACAAGGAAGTCGAGATGAAGATTCAAGGGCAAAGTCCACAAGGATTAGAACATATAAAGATTGGTATTCATTAAATAGTTTACAGGAGAAATATCGTAAAAATAAATACCATCAGCAAGCTTATGGTACCCATTAAGACAAAGAATTTACTTTGCCATTTGAACAGGGGGAGGGAGTGGAAGGGGACAAAAAAAAAGACTTCGGTAATTTCAAAACCTTGATCCTACAAAAGGTCTCACAATTTTTTTCTTAAAATATGACATTCTAAAAGAAATGCTGTCAATATAGATAGACAGAGCAACCTCATCATCAGAATTTAAATATTACTCAAGTGCGGTAGTAAATTGAGCTGAGGAACTACTATTGGTTGATACCTTCAATTTTCGGAGCCACATTTCCAAGTGACAGCTTGCTGAACTTCAATGAAGTAATTCCTGGAGGTCTGTACTCTTCTAGCAGTGGTTCAACAGATTCTCTGATCACCAAGGTTGCTGCCTAAAAGAAAACAAAATCAATCAATATTATGTCATCTATTTAAGCAAAACAGGAATACACCTCTATGTTTGCAAGGAAATTTAATGTAAAAGGTCTCCAAGAGCCTGAACGCAAAGAGAAGGGGTTTGTGTCTAAGCAAAGCATGGTGCATATTGTATAGAACATTGGTACGTACAACATTTTATAGAATGTTTTTGAAAAAAAGAGAAATAATATATATATATATATATATATATATATATATATATATATATATATATAGGAAACATATCAAATACTTCTTACTGGGAGAAATCTTAGAATTCAGATTTGGGCCTAAATCAACCCCTCAAAACTAGATCAAGAAGTGAGGGTTGTCCCCCCTTTGTATACTCTATTTCGGCTATATCTCTAGATAATGTGGGATCTCCAACACTCCCCTTACACCGAGGACTAGACATATCATGCGTAAAGGTTGTAGGACTAGACATTTGTAGGAGGTCCGATAACGGGTGGCCCGATAAGCCCAACAACCATCATCAAGACAGGCTTTATTACCATTTTAGAATTTGAATTTGAGCCAAACTCAACCTTAAAAAGCTAACTCAAGATGTGAGAGTTGCCCCTCCTCCCAACTTATATATTATATTTTGGGAACATATCTTTAGTCGATGTGGTATCTTCAACAAGAAATAAGAACTATAAATATCGGCATTGGATCTTAATTGAATGGTCAAGATTAAAAAAAATTCACATGATTTATTTAAGTGGTCATGTGACTGCTAAATAACTTAAAGTGGGAATTGTTCTCTCTTTCTCTCTCTCTCTCTCTCTCTCTCTCTATATATATATATATATATATATATATATATATATATGGGCAAGAATGCAAGATCAATTGACACAATATATCAAACTTGTGTATTTATACCACTTAATAACTTTTGATAAAATATGAAATTAACCAATCCAATTGTTAAGTTGAAAGTTCTTATAAAGTAGATAAATTTTACAAAATTTCATACAAATAAAAAACAATTTGCTACTTCATCACACTATTTTATTTTGATGGATAATATGCTATTTAAAACATAAATGAATATTGCTAGATAACATATTAACAACTATCCAATTTATGTGAAAATTGATAGAACAAGAGTCATATAAACACATGACAACTAATACTAAAGGAAATTTTTTCTTTCAAACAAGAGTCATATAAACACAAATGGAGTATTAGAATTTGGGATAGGGAATCTAGGATAGGCTCTTATACTGTTTTAGAATTTGGGTTTAGGACTTAACTCAACCCCACAAAATCGGCTTGTAAGTTGAAGGCTGTCCAAGCTTTATAAGCTCTATTTAAACCATATTTCTACTCAATATGGGACTAAACACCACCCTTGAGACTAAAAATAAGGCAGCCCCAAAGAGGCCACAACTAAGGCGGGCTAGGGATGACCACAATTATAGCGACTTTCCAACAATAAGCAATCTAATGTAGATTTTTAACATGCCTAACTACAGAAATTTTGGGAACATTTAAGTTCAAGCATATAAAACAAATCTTGCAAGAAATCAATGGATGACAATTCCCCAAACTGTAGTAAATTATTATGCAAATACATAATGAGAGTGCAAGCATACTCACTTCTGCCACAAATGGCCAAAGTTTGGTCAGTTTCTTGTTTAGCCATTTCACCTGTAAAAGCCCATGCAAGGAAGAGTCATACACACTACACAATCATACTAAAATAATAGGTGCACTGTATAAAATTATTTCAAATCCACCTGTTCATATACAGGAAAAGATATCCACTCAGGCAAATTATCACCACAAATTTTCTTTAAATCATCTCTGTTAAGGGATCCAAGGAGTTTAATGTCAGCTGCCTGCAAACCAAATAAATAATGAACATTAAGACAAGAAAAAAAATGTTAAAACCAGACATTTTTTTAAATAGAAAATATGAACAGCTTAGAACACAACTCAACACAATAATGATATCCCTGTTATAAAATCTTATAATGGGACATTATGCATTTTCTCAACAGAGTTACCTTTACAAATTCATCAAACAATGAATCATGACAAACAATTGCAAAACATGATATACATTTAGTTTCCAATTCTAATAAGTCACATCAACTATGGCAATCCAAACCTCCTACTTTCATTGATGCAGGATTTAAGAAGACAAAGGAAACATCAGACACAACACACTGAAAACAAATGCATGATGCATTCATCCATTTATATCATGCTTTCAGAGAAAGAATAGAGATTTGAGTTGAACTTAATGATAATAACTTTGAAAGTTGTTTCACTGTTTCTTGTACAAATATTTGAAAACAGAAAACAAAGGTGCATATTTTGTGATTATTTGTCAAAACAAGAAATGAAAGAAGAAAAAGCTTTTTCAAATCAAACAGGCTAAATCTTCAACTCTCTCCTTTCTCTTTGTTTCTCATTCCTACATACATTTCAAAACTTTTAGGCTCTGTTTGGACCGAACATTTCAAATCATTTTGGTTCTGAGTTAATATATTGATTGATAAATTTTCTTTTGAAATTTGGTTTAATGAATTTTAAGGGTGAGATTCAGAACTGCACATCCTGCTGTTCATTTTGAAACTACAGGGGATCCTATTCTGTTTGGATCAGTGGAACTGTGGAACAGAGGGGTATGTGAAATTGTTCCTGTGGTTGGATGCTACTTCAGCCAGCGGAGAAGAATGAAATACTGGGTTGTCACTTTCCCTAGTTGTATGCCATAAGTCTATTTTTGTTTGAAATATTTAAGGGATTGGTTGAAAGTTTAAATTTATGCATTCTACTAATCTATTATTCTCATTCACTAATTAATTTTTTACAAAGAATTTGATTTTCATGCACTGTCCGTGTAAAAAAAATGCACTATCAACTAATAAGAAATCATCCTAAAGATAACTATTAAGGTAATTATTATAAGAGTTAACAAATTTATCCCATTAATGATAATTTATGATTTGTTTGTACATTCTAAGTGAATTTTTTTTATAAATATCCAAATAAGGGAACATTATTTCCACTTCATCCCAACCCCATCTCTTCCACTATTTCATTCATTTACTCACAAAATGTTATTTGTTAACACATTAAAACCCCATACCCCTACTATATTTATTTGCCATTTTTATCATGAAATTTAATTTTAATTTGTAAGCAATCTAAAGTGATAGAAATTTGTCTTCAGCCTGAAAATTCGAGCAATCACATCACCAACATGTTTTAATTTTCCACAACTTAAATTGTTTTAATAGGAAAAAAAACTTTATTAGAGAGCATTTGAAGAATACAACTAGGGAGAGAGAAATACTGGATATAACAGCATATGTAAAGATTCAAGAATGCAGCAAAGCTGCCATTCATGTATGTCAATATGAGCAACCACTAGAAACAACCATGAGAAAAAACACCCAAGAGAAGCCAGTGACATAATCCTATCGCATAAAAAGTTCAAGGGCAAAGAAATGGACTTTCCAAGTTGGGAAAATAGGATGAAAATAGGATTTAGAAGAAAACTTGCCAGAAGAATCCAGAGTCCAAACTGTCTTATCTTATGAATAGGCAAAAAATAGATTTGAGTTGAGCAGGAATAACAGATTGTACTTCAGTAACTTCTCTGTCATCCTAAGAAAGTATGGGGAAAAAAAAATAGGACGAGACTGTAGCCAAAGGTAGGCATTAACTAATGTCTTTTCAGTCAGTCCTACATCATCTTGACTTGTTCACTTCTCAAGTCAGTATGAAAAAGCAAATCAGGGGACAGAAAAGTGAGTTTGTGCAATGTGGAGGGTATAATAATGAGGTGCATCACAGCTAGGACATTCAACCTAACATTATAAGAACAGAAAAAGCTTATGAACAACTGTACTTCATGCAGGAGGCAGAAAAAAATAAATAGAATTCATAAGTTTAAAGATCCACAAATCTCATTCGTTTGCTTTAATGTTGTTATTGAGATTAATTGTAACATTTTCAATATAAAGGGAATTTGAGTATTTTAATAATAACTCATCAACCTAATTATAGTTTAAAATTAAATTAGGGTTGAATAGTTATAAACAGAAATAGTGCAATAAAGGCTATTATTTGAGGTCTTAATTTCTGCATCAGTTGTGGAAGCCAATGGAGGATTGTAATTTACTACCCAAAAGAAAAATCTAATCCAGAGGTATTGCATACAAGGTTCTACTTCTGCTTTTTACTGAGATAGAAATTCTGTATATTGATAAAGCATCTCCTTAAGGTTCTTTGACCAAACCAATTGCTTAAGAAAAGAATATTATGTACTCTTCTCCCACCAACCTCTTTTGAGACATTATTTTTCATTCTATAATTTTTAGTATTCATCATTCAAACTCAGTTTTGTTTCCTTATGTGATCCTTTCTAACATTGATCACTTACACCCTCCCATATGATAAGTTTTATTAAAATTCACCAGTGGATTGATTATTGACAATTTGACACTCCCATGAACCCAATGCTCACCTTAGTAATGTCTATAGGTGTTTTGGTACTGTCTTCCTATCAGAATTGGAGTTTCACCTTAGTAATATGTGAAATGAGGGTTTCTGTTAAGAGTAATGCTAGTGACACTCTCTCTGTCACTCTCCCTCAAACACTCTCTCTATGATTAATTAGAATTTATTGGAAGTCATCAATTTTGGTAGGTTTGCTAAATCAAGAAAGAAAATCATTAAATGAGAAGCAAAATCTACCAAAATGATAATTTTTAATAAATTCTAACAAATCATAGAAAAAGTCTTCGAAAGAAAGTGTCCTTAGCATTTCTCTTCTACTAAAGGTTTAACATACATGATCGAGATAAAACTCTAGTTCTGACTAGAGAACACTACTAAAAACTGAAAAACAACACCTTTGGTAAGTTGTCATTTTTTTCATTTCAAAATTGAAAAAGCCATCCACTTATCACTTCTCTATTCATCAACGATTTTTTTCCAACACTGCCAAGTACAAAGAAATTGACACCATATCTCAATCATTAATCAACAAAACCAAAGTCAAAGCATGAATGACCTGAAAACAAAAAAACCACCAAAACCCATACCTTTGCAATTCGTTTGGCACTTCGGTACCTCATCATGCGTGCCCATCCAGCCATCAATGCGATGCCGAACAACACCCCCATAAAAATCCCAGAAAACAAACCCATTTTCCCAGAGTCCAAACACCACCTTTCCTCTTCCAACACAAAAAACACAAACCCAAAGACATAGACAAAGACACCCACATGAGAAAAAAAAAAAAAAGCACAAATCCAAGCCAAAAACGAAACTTTAAGTGAAATTCGAGAAAAAAAACCCCAAAGGGTCTTACTTTAGAGGATGAACTCCAATTGGAATGAGATTCTGCAGAGAGACCAAAAGTTGCAGCCAAATGAAAAACCCAAAATGTTGATTTTTTCTTCTTCTTGTTTAATGCTAGAAGATGTAGGACTCCCTTCTACTACTGTGAGTGAGTTTTCAAAACTGTGAATAATGCAAAGTTTTCTCGTTTCTAACGTTACTTTCAGTGTTGTGCGTTCATCTTCTCTCCCTCCACAGGATTGAAAACAAAGCATTAAAGCCTTCCTAGCTGAGCTGTAGGGTCTCTACATCTTCAACATTGTTGTCATTTTTTACATTTATACTTTCCCTTTATTTTCGGTAATTTTATTTCTTTCTCTCTCTCTGCTGGTTTAATATCTTTTTTTTAACATACTTCTTCTAAAATTTTCCTTTTTATCGATTAAAATTTGTTAAAAATTAAAATTAAGAATAATTTTTTATAATTTATTAAATATAAAGTGAAATTCCACAATTATATAATTTTTAATAACTTTTAATTAGTAATAAAAAATTAATTCATGAGCATGTAAAATAGCTTTATACTTAACAAATCACAATGTATCAATCTTTTTCTATTCTCCCCATATCTCTAGTGTGATTTTCTTAATGTATTAACAGTTTATTGTTAATGAAAAAAATCTGATCATGTTATTGTAAAAAAATCACTATATATAATAAGAATATTAATTTTTATCATAATTTATATTACCAGCAATTTTTTTTATTAATTGGCGGCATAAATTTTTTACAGTCACATGACATACATAACCATTAATTTCTAATAAAAAATGTTAACAATATATTATCCACATTTGTCAAATTACATGTCAAGGGGTGTTGAATCTTGACAGTTTGGACCGTTTGGTAAAGGAAAAATATGGGAGCAAAGTGAAAAAATGGAGTTTGTTGTTTCCAGTGCTTTGATGACACTTGTAATTTGTCTCTTTGTGGCTGCTTTAATTATGTCTGTGTCTTACTCCTACCATATCCACTAGACTGCCTCACCAAAATTTCGAGAAAAATAATGTGTTACTTTGACTTTTCAGAACAACTATGAGAAGGAATTCAGGGACCTAAATTTCCCTTTACCATTGTCCTTCTGTGTCTGTGCAACCAATAGTGTTATTTTCTTTCAATTAGTATTACTTTTACAACAGTTTTTATATTTGTTTCTTTTCCTTCTGTTTTTTCTATTCTATTATATATATTATTCCTTTTATTACACACTTTTTTTTCTTGTTTTCTTATCTCTCTTCATATTGGAAAAAAGATAATTAGAATATGATTATTCTTGTGAAATAAGTATAATTTTTTTAAAAAAAAATGACTGAATTTTTTAACTTTAAATTATGATCTTAATTTCGATATAAGCATTGATATATGTTTAAATTTTTTTATTTATTCTTTTACCTTTTTTTTTTAAAAACTATCTTATTGTTATAATTTCTTAAAAATGTTTTTATTATTCATTAAAAGAACATGTTTTATTAAAAAAAGGGTACATTTTTCACAAAAATACAAACAAATGGGCATTTAAAGTTATACTTAAACACACTATTTGGAAATGAAATTTAAGTTTCAAGTCTTACCTATCCCTTTCTTCCTTTTCTATAACAAGGTTGTTTACTTTTCATCCATCTTTGGCTAAGATAAGTTCGATATCATGTCATGGTTCAGTTGCTTCACTGTTAAGGTGAGATATTTTTCTTATTCTTTGGAAAATGTCTATGCATGTTAAAATAATTTATCGTGCATCTTTTCTTAATGTAAAAGTTTACAAAGAAAGTTTGATTTTTTTTTTGTCTTATTAATCAATTTATTTGAACTGGGGTAGGGACATTGAAAAAACATATTGCCATTTGTTGGGTTAGGATCACTTGACAAAAATATCCAGCTTAGGGTTAGCTGGATGATGAATGGAAACACAATGGGAATATCTTATTCCTTAATAACAATTTGGGTCCTACTTTGCAGAATGTGTACTTAAGGGAGGGAGGTATGGTTCCTATATTTTAGGTAATTGGATTTTCTGTAGTTTGAAAACAAATTGCATGACCACCAAAAGTCCAATGCTTATACACAATGAGTTTTTGTTACATTTTATTATTATTTATAAGATGAAGTATTTTTTTATTGTTATTAGATCGCGTAAAGTTTAAAAAGAAACCGTTGAGAATTTGAATTTGTATGTTGTCTACTCGTCTACACTTTTATGCTTTATATCTTTATCTTTATATTAATAAAAATAAATAAGTTTTGGAGAGAAAATTAAGCCCCATTTTTTCACACTATTTTTTTTATTCGATTTATTTCTTTTATTTTTGCTCAAAATAAGAATATGAAATTATTCTGGCAATTATGAGTATTTTTCTTACCATCTTCATAATTGCAACAAATTTAGATAAAATAGTCCATTTATCTTCTACAATTTGTAATTTGTCACATATTTTGTTATATCTTTTCATTTAATGTTAATTTAAATTCTAATACACAGTTAACTAAAAAAGAATACCTTATTTGTGAGAAGGATACATAATTTCTCAAGTCCAACTGGCTCTTTACGAACTATATGGATTAAATTGACACATATAATAGGAATAGTGTTACTCTAATTAGGAGAAACATAATGTAGGAGGCCCAAGATCAAATTTGTGAAGTGATTTAAGTAACAATTTTTCTGTTTAGTAGCACTTTGGTTCCAAATGTTTAAGTTAGGGGAACAACTAGAGTATGTTGATAACATCATATAGAATGGTGTCCCCCCACTTTTATGCTTGAACTTTGGTCTTAGCTACCTTTAATATTGTGGATATTGATTGGTAGCAAATATCTATGGTTGTTGTTGGATAGGGAGTCAAAGAAAACATTTTCAAGGAGTTTGATCATTACCATTTCAGGTAAAATGGTGGTAATCAGTTGTAAAAATAAGTTAAGTAGAACAAATTAAAGATTTGCATAAATATGCCTAATATGTTTATCAAATTTAAGGCCTAAATTTAATATGTTATCTACAATAAAAAAATTTAGACTTAACTTGACCTATTTATATATAAGCTTTGATTTGACTTGTTAGCTTACTTAAAGGTCATAATTCTTTTTACAATAGGCTAACAAAGAAAAACTCCACGTAAAAAAAAACAATAATTTATAAAAATTAAAACCACTGCTTGTTCACATAAAAATATAAATAATTAATATTCATCTCTTAATTAAGATAAAATATCTATATTTATAATTGATATTATCTGATAATGTAAAGATTAATCTAATTATTAAATAATATTATTTAGAAATATTCCAACATATTTAATATGAATTCACATATTTAATTAACATCTGAGTAGGTTATAAACAACAATGAAAAGCAAGTAATAATTTAAGTTATGAATATTAATTTGTCACGTTCTGGAGTATTTGTTTTTCTCATTGCAGCATATACCATTCAAAAGGCAATGGATTTGCAGTGTTCGAGCATGTTAATTGATGTTGATGATGTTTTTTTTTTTTTTTTTAACGTAGATGTACATGTTGATGATGTTGGATTGGCTTTAAAGGAAAATTTAGGGACTAGGGAGGAAATAAGGTGACAGTGACACAGTGTAGGCATACTAATGTAATGGTAGTAATGGGGGCAAAGCCACGTTCTTTTTATTTATTTATTTAAAAATGAACTTATTAAAGGAAAAGTTTTATTTAATATATAATAGAAAAAATATTTTTAGTTTTTATATTTCTGGTTAAAAACATTTTACATCGAAAGATTTAGCTTTTAAACTTTTAAAAAAATATAGATTTATTTTCTCTTCTATAAAAATTCATAATATATTTTTAAACTAAGAAAGAACTAAATTTACATGTTTTTTTATGAGTTTGAGAAACAAATTTATCAAAATAAAAGTGCAAACTTTTTTATCACATTTGATCGAAAATATATGGATTAAACACTTTTTTATTTATTACTAACTTATTGAGAAAGAGTTTGCCCAGTCACTTCCTAAATGAATGGGGAATAAGTGAAATCTATTTTGGTTTGACAAGGGGAATGGAAAGTCCAAAAGCTTCACATTACATTTTGTCTATACGATAAAAACAACTAACTTTGGGCTTGTAAGGACATCATGAATACGATATCAAAAGTTATATCCAATTCAAAAAGTTTTCTGAAATGGCAATTGCAATTCTCCTTATTTATCTTATTTTTTTAATAAAAAAATATTGATGGATCGATACCAAATAATAAGAAAAAAGAGAGAAAAGATATAAATATAATATAGGAAGAGTAAAATCGAGAGAAATGATTAAAATGCTGAGATATTCATAAATCATTACTATTTTTTTATGAAAAACATAATTTCGTTGAAGTATAATTTGTGAATGAACAGAAAAGCTCAAATAAATATAATGATATAAATTGGGATGTGAAAATTCTTTTGTGCATTAATCATAATGAGAATTTCATATAAGTTTTTTCTTTAAAAATTCAAGTTTTTTTTTATATAAAAAATTGATATGCATGTAAGATTTAGTGTCTCATATAAAATGTATGTGACTTATTAATAACTAATAAATATAATTAATGATTATGAACTAAATTGGAAATGGATTATACACTTAAATGCAATAACTTTAATAAATAATTATTGTTTGATGAGAGTAGTAATTGATTTACTTCTTGATATTAGAGTATTCTTTCAACCTTAACCATCATCAAAGAGAAAGAATAGAAAAAAAAATCAAGGATGCAAAAATCTTGTTTCCTTTATCTCTCAAGAAAATCAAAGCAAAGCACAACAAAGATTTTCTAGAAATTTTACATTGATAAAAGATATGCATTGTTCATTATTAAATTGTAAGAATCATATGTTTCAAGATTTAAGTTTGGCTTTTTATGATTGGGATTCTTAGAAGGCTATAAAACTTACCATGCATGCTAAAGACAATAGATTTTTTAAGACATAAAACAGAAAAAAAATATATATTAAGTTTTTCATATGGAATGGATTCCCAAATTAGTTTTCAAAATTATATAGGTTGAACATTTCCATTAGTCTTGAATTTATAAAATGAAATTTACATTAGTGAAAAGTTAAAGTGAAAAAATTAACTAAAATATTTAAGGGGTCTATCTCATGGTTGAATAAAATAAATATAATTAAAATGAATGACATTTTTTACAAAGTCACTAACTAATGAAAGGTTTTTAAAATTTCAGAGATTAAATTGGCTAATCAATTTCAAAAGATTAACTTAAGAGTTTATTATTTTCAGCATTTGGGATATAAATCACCTAGGAGTAATAGGGCAAATACAGATTTGGGATATCGATCACTTACTAGTATGATTGGGAAACACATTTTGTATAGTTGGGGGATACAGATTTGGCATCACCACAGCCAAATACCTGGGCTATTGCTACCTTATGCTTTGTAAATGGACAGGGGTACCACTTGTACCTTCTTAATGAAAGTTTTCTTTAGCTATTAAAAAAATCATTTTCATTTGACTTTTGTTAACATCATATTGATTTTAAGTAACTAAAGAGAAAATTTTATTAAAAAAGAAAACGTTTAGTACATTTAAAAAATATAAAAGTGTAATAATCTTTTTTCTACTTTTAATTCCTTAAGTTTGACTTTAAAAACTAATCTTGACAAATTATCTTGTGATTAATGATAAAAAGAAGTTAATGACATGTAAATGAATCTGTTTTTAGAGTTTAAATCAACATAAAAAAATTACACAATCAAATAATAAGAAATCGTGATAAATGACTTTTAAAAAAGTTATTATATTTAGATTTTATGGATAAAAAAATATAATTAAAAGTTAAAATCCTAATAAAATTAGTCAATTTTCTCAATCAAAATTGATCATCAACAAAATTGATAAATATTTCATGGTGACAACGTATTACATAATAATTTGTTATTTAATGAGTATAAAAACTCCAAACAATGTCATTACATACACGATTTTATCAAGTTTTTATGATCAGATTGTGCTTTTTTGCGATGTGAATATCAATGGTGGTTGTGTTGTGATAATGACATCAGGTGTCAATGATGCATACACGCATGGCTTTGAAACTAGCGTTTCAAATTGATGCATACAGGCGACATTGTAACATGCTTTCTCCATCAATTATTGACTAGTAGGTGTTTGACATTAACATTATTCTTTTAAATTTTTTTGGGGTGTTATGCCAAATATCAACGTCTTAATCGACATAAACTCAATTTGTCAACTAGCATGTGCTTGTACATTAACATTTTTTTGGGTGTTATTCCAAATATCAACGTCCTAATAGACATAACCTGTAAATGCTAAATAGGTCTTCCTTGGCATCATTCCTTCACTTTTGCGACTAAGTAGTTGATATCTTGTGCATAATTTATCTAATCCACATTGAGTAATTAAAGGTTTAGGGTTTAGAATCTAATCAAAGGTTTGGTGGCATATTGTGTTTGATTAAAATTGATAAACTCCGGCACCGTGACATCTCATCATTTGAATTGTGATGAATTTTGTATTGATCATGAATGAGATTTGTTCAGCTTTCTTCAAGTAATAATTTATTTTTATATTATTATACTTGAAAGTAGAAAAATAAAATAAGAGAGTAATACGAGATGTTCATTTTGGATTTCATACTCATTAACTACTCATTAGCCTCATTAGCCATTTATCATGCAAATTGCAACTTTACAGATAAAATTTCACGAATACTAAATTATCAGACAAACCTTAGAAATCAAGTGAATTCAAGCAACATCTAAACAATTTAATTAATTAAAACACAGCAGTCAATATTTAAATAAAACAATGTAGACAATTTAACGGTAGAAAAAAATCAATCACAGAGAAGTAATTACAGATAATTATTCAGAAAAATAAAAATACACACACACACACACACACATATATATATATATATATATATATATATATATAATTAAATTATAATTTTCAGGGTGTTGCATTATTTGTTTGCATAACATTAATTTCACCAATTCTTTTCAACTTTTTCTTTTAGCAATTCAACTCATTTACTTGATACAGTTATTTGCAATTTTACTGCAAATAATCTTATTCATTGATTTGCCAAAACATATTCTCCCAAAACAATAGATATTTTGAATATTGTCTATTGGATGTTTGACTATCATAAGGAGGGATGTAAATTTGCTCCGTCACAGTGGTGACATCGTAAATTACAGGGGGCCTTTTTCTCAACGCTCACAAATATTCTTTTAACTTTTCTATTTCACATGATTTTGAACACTTGGACCTACAAGTGTATGGATTAACTAACTTGAAATGGTTTCAACTTAACTAATAATCTTAAATTTGATTTTTTAGTATATAATTGTGTTAGAGGGAGAACTTTGTGTTCATAATAACTCTATCGATTTTCAAGTAAAATTCGATCCTATATACAATATTTATGGTTTTCATAAAAACAAGATTTTGAATACTTGTATGATTTACTCCAAATGCGATGGAGAAGTGAGATAACCGCTATTTTAAATATTATAATACAAACTAAATATTTTATACTACACATGTATACTCAAAACAGAACAAACTTAATATTTCATACTACACATAAATACTCAAAAAACCCGAAGTTAAAGAAGTTCATGATAAATAATAATTCATAGTTTACACACACAATCATCATCAATCTAAGAGAAATAAGAACATAGTAATAAAACAAAAAATGAAAGATCACAGAAATTAATAGAAAAGGTACATAACAAATTAGATAAAAAAAAAACCGCAAAATGTGAATTGAGGGGAAAGTTTAAAGGATGAAGAAAGAACAAAACATAGGATAAAAAATAATTTTGTAATGTGTGAAGGAATAGAGGTCAAAACAAAGGTAACTTTTGTAGAAATATTTAGCCAAACAATGATGTTTCAAGAGTAAATATGGTTTTTGAATTCTAATATTATGGCAGTGCTGCTATAGCGACCGAAAAGCCACTATTTAGGCCACTACTGCGGTTATTGAAAATCGCTCAGCTATTTGAATTCCATAGTAACAACAGGTAAAGTTGAGGGCGAACCCTGGTGCAGCGGTAAAGTTGTGCCTTGGTGACTTGTTGGTCATGGGTTCGAATCCGGAAACAGCCTCTTTGCATATGCAAGGGTAAGGCTGCGTACAACATCCCTCCCCCATACCTTCGCATAGCGAAGAGCCTCCGGACAATGGGGTACGAAGTTTTTAGTAACAACAGGTAAAGTTCATATAGATGAATAGATGAATAGTAGTATAAAATGAAGTTGTGAATCACATAATGCACAAGGAAGATGATTCACCAAGATTTTTTACATGTTCATAAGTTCATTTCATGCTTACTATTTGGTTATTAACAGGTTTGCATTTTGTGGCATTAAAAGGCCATTATCTACTCTAATGTTCAGATTTTTTCTGCATAAAAAAGTTCATGTCGTAGTTGCTGTTTGATTGCTATTTGCTAGCAAGTTCAGGTTTTGTGGCTTGCTGTTTAGTCACTAACAGGTTTAGCTTGTGACACCAAAGCCATCTTTTGTAAAATGCCGTATCCTCATTCGAATCATGCTTTTCAAGTATTTTTAAGGTCATTCTACAAATGGCGAAACAATTTAGTGTTTCTAAAATTGCACATGAAATGATGCTACATGGGCACATATCCAAGGGTGTATAAGATCCTACACCAACTAGTCCGGTGACTAATGAAAGTATACAAGCATCACTCTACGAGGCATAAAGGAGTCTGCAGCACATTCCCTCTACAATAAATATCAGGAAAAAAATCTAGATGCAGTTTTTCAGGTGTTTTTGGTGGTGTTCTCCAATTATAATTGGAGTTTTAAACTATGCTGATATAAGTATTAATACAAACCTTTATTTTGCAAATTACAAAGGAGAAACTTCATTTCTAATTAGAGCACAGCACCAAAAGCACCTAAGCAACTGCATCTAAATTTTGTCCTAAATAAAACATGCCACCTATTATCAGACTAGATGTAAGAGAAATACAAATACAATAAAACAAGGGATCAAGACAAGTCCTAGCACACCATTCATACTTGTTTCTGATTGTCAACATTGTCAGATATCACCATTACCTTGCTGAGCCTTAGACTCATAGAAGAGCCTTACAGTTGAGTAAATGGTAGAGGGTTCAGCCATGGCACCATTGCCATAGTCCCCACAAGCTAACCTCTTTGTAACAGGCGGGATGAGAGAAATGCCAAGCTCATCAATGGAGATGAGATGCCGCTCTGTGAAAGGATTGTTCCACATAAAAGTGTTCATGGCTGGTGCAACAAAGAATGGCTTGCTGTAGTCCCAGGCTCGAACGATGCATGTCAGTAGATTGTCACACAACCCTCCAGCAATCTACAATGGCATATACTTAAGTAATGAAAAGGAAGGAAGTGACAATTGTAAATGCTTAAGTACTTAAACAGAAACATGCATGTAAGCCCTATGTAAGATTTACACACAAAAACTGAACACTAAAAGTTGGCAGTAATGGCTAGACAAGTCGGGGCAGCTACGATTAAGTTCTAAGGGTCACCGTTGAATACTCGTGGATTGAAAATGGCTTCTGCTCGAGGGGGAGACTATTATGTGGAAGAAACTCACACTTGAGGGAGAAATAGTTGGAGTACAAGTGTGAGGTGAAGTCTCACATTGGGTAAAAATGAAAAAGTTGAACACCATATAAGTGAGGAGAAGACCCATAAACCTAAACCTTAAGGTTTTGGATTAAGGTGTGGTATCAAGTTTACTTTTATAGTTTCTCATGGCTCATTGGTATAAATGTCCTTGGTATTTATCCCTCCTTATGGCACAACAACCTAAATCTTTAAGAGAGTTTATGAAAATAGCTTATTTTAATAAGCTATCAAGAATAGCTTTTGAAAATAGTTTAAGTTTAATCTTATTTTCTCTTCCATTGTAGAAACAACCTAAGCACTTATTCGATATGCACTTAATTAAGTTGTTTACCAAAATACATCCGTGATTACCTTGCCAAGGGTGTTTGCTGATAATGGAGCGATGACCATGATATCAGCCCATTTGCGAAGCTCAATGTGAAGCACGCTATCACCTAATTTCTTCCAACTAGACCATTCATTGTCATCCGTGTATAGAATTACATCCTTGGGCATTGCTGCTCTATCAATGAAATGCAAAGATGCACTTGTGGAAACTGCTCTTACATCTGCCCATTCAGAGAAACAGTGACAAAGATTTGCAAATTTGACAGCAGCAACACTCCCACTCGCAGCAAGTAGAATCCGGGGCTTCCTTGGGGCAGCATCCACAGCCATAGTCTCTCCCTCTGCCCTAACAGGTTCTGAACCGGCCATCACCTAGAGACTTCCACAGTGATCTTAAATATCCATGATTCAAACAGAAGTTTCAGCTCACTCATTAAAAACCTTCAAATTGGTATACTAAAACCCCTTTAGAGGATAACATATAGTTACTAAATATTTGTATCATATGAATGCAAAAGGAGAAATTCTTTAGTTATTGAAATAAAACTCAAATATGCATGCATCTAAATCCTAAAGATTAGACATAATCATTGGTTAAAAGCTAGCTTATCACGAATGACAACATCTACATCTTACGCCCTGTTTAGTTAAACTCCTCTGTAAGTACAAATAGTAGAAAGAAGGTAAAATAAATTAAACTTTTCCCATAAGTTAAAATCAATTTATGTACTTCAACTTTTTAGAAACTCTCTGATCTAACTTCTCCAAAAAGCTAAAGTTCATAAGTTAATTTTAACTTATGAAAGATGTTTGATTCATTTTGCTTTTTTATATTCTTCTTCTTTAAATGCTTATGGGGTAATTTTTTCAAACAGGGCAATAGGTCAATACCCTAAATATGTTTCGAAATACAATTTAATTTTAACAAACTGTTAGAGTGAACTTTTTTTACACTTTCAAACAATTAGAAATCACCCAACACATAAAAGTCAACAATTCGACCATATTTGAGAATCCATGATTGAATGACAATAAAAAATGATCACATAGACATATGCGAATATTCATTTATAACAAGGTGCAATATCCACTGCATCAATGCAAAACTGATATAAGAGGGAATCCACCATTACAAATTCATATTTACATACAGGCATTCCCCTCCCCCCAAACAAGAACCCTAAAGAGAGAGTTGCCTGTAGTAACAATCAGAGACCATTAAAAGAGAAAAAAAAAAGCAAATTTAAAACAACATTGTAATGAAAGGGAGGACCAATTTTAATAGGGAAAATCCCGGGAACATGAGTTTCGAACTGAATTCTAAATTAAACAAAAAATATTCTAAAACAAAACACATCCCAGGACAGGAAGTGTAAAATCCAAGATTTCTATTCGCAGAAACCCCACCAAAAATTGGATCTTTTTTCTTTTTTTTTTCTAAAAAAGAATGATGGGGTCGAGTAAAATGGAAAGAAAACAAAAAAAAAAGGGTAAGAAATGCATGAGTAACATGAGCAGAACAAAGAGTGAAAGGGGGAAAAGGGAACAAGAAGTGGAACTAACCAGGTGAGGGTGATTTTCCGACAACGCAACGCGTTTCACGTTAGTGTTAGTGTTCGCTTTGTGCTGCTGTCAGTTAAAAACAACATCGTCGGTTCGGGCTGCCTAAATCTCTTCTGTTCAACTCAGCCCACAACAACGTTAGCACGTACTACTAAATTTTATATATTGTTGTAAAATTTGTATTAAATTAAATTTTACAACTATTGTTTTATAAAATTTAATTTAATAAGATAACTACTTTTATTTTTCATTAAATGCTTTTCCCCCCTTATTATCAAATCACATGAGATTACTATGACTTTTTTTTTATAGGTAAGATTAGTGTGTCTTAATGTGTAGTCTTCAATTTGAAACTTAGATATATAACTGAATTAAGAATTTTGTAATCTATAGGAATTAAACATGCTCTATTTACGTATCGATTAATTGAGTTAAACTTCCTTAATATTGTATTATCAATCTATTTATGATAACTAATTTTTTTAATATTAAAGGTCTTTTATCCATGAAAAAATAAGAAAGAAAAAAATGAATAAGTTTTCTCATAAAATAAAATTAATTTATGCATAAGCTAATTTATAAAAATTCTCATATTAGTTTTCTCAAAGTTTCTTTTTAACTTATACATAGTTAATTTTATCTTTTGAATAAGCTTATTCATTTTTCTTTTTTTTTTCTTATAAGTATTTATGAAAAATATATTTAAACTAACCCTAAATACTCGAAAGAAAGCTTTGTTGTTATTAATGATCATACTCTTCAACTAGAATTACCTTTATGAAGAAAATTTGGGTTTTGAGTAAAAAATACTTTTTCCTTCCTTTCAAATTGGGTGCGTAATAGAATTATTTTTTTAATTTTATCATATAAATATCTAAACATTATAACTTTGAGACTTTTACAAATCAACATCTTTAAATTATTGATTAAACATTAATAAATGATTTTTTATATTAAAAATATGAGTAAAAATTCATAAAACAATATAATTAGAGTTGCACTGATAATACTTTTTAAAATAGACTAAAATATACTTTTGATTTTTTTTAATCTTATTTTTAACTTTTATTTTATTCTTTTATGCTTTAACAGATTTATTTAGGCCCTCTAATTTTTAAATTTGAGTCACTTTGATAATTTCTTCAACTTGAAAGTAATGTTAGTATTTTACATTTTGCAATGATCATAAACACACTTTCAGCAATTGGAAACCGATAGTAAGTTAAATGATTAAAACGACTAAAATTAAAAAGTTAAATGACCAAAACAAAACTAATCAACCTTATGAAAATTTTTATCTATAAAGTCACCTCCAATTTATCCCACCAAGATCTGCATTCTATACCTTTTTATTCATTCATACATTTATATTTATTTAATTTAGCTACTATTGTTTAAGCATATCTAGCTTAGGTTACAGCCTGCCTATATATGCCTGGATTTTCATAGATTTCAGACTTTAAATACAGAATCAATCCACTCAATAGAGTGCAACAAAATTGAAACTATACAAGCTTTTTAACTTTCATGTTGCTTTGGAATTTCAAGGGCAATACAATGCAAGTAGTCATCCCGACATCCAACAAAAATCCGGCCACCAATCATTAAAGGTGAAGAGAATACATCCCCTGGCAAGTTTAGCTTTGCAAATTCTTGCACATCCCGTCTTTGTTGATTTGCATCTTCGGAGTGATTCATGTTCACTCGAAGAAGGTGTATGCCTCCAGAACTGGAACAAATGCAAACTAACCTGAAAAAAAGGGTAAAAACATAGTTTGCAGTTGATTACTGGTAAACTGCACTTTCTCTTTTATTTAATTAAGAAAACAAAGCTAACCTGTCTGAAGAATGGGAAGCATCAGACTCCAGCTGCAAGTGTTCGTCAACGTAAGCAGATGCAGTAATTGGATCTCCAACATTGTATTCCCACAGTAGGTCCCCTTTCTCCTGGTGATAATCCAACATATAGAACAAAACATAAGTAACCTGAACCCCTTTCACTTGAACCAACGCATTGGTAACACAATTTTACATGGGACAATGATTTAATATTGTTTATACAGAATGGGTTTATCTTATTTTCAGTGTTCAAGAAAACCTGTACAAGTTCACTAATATTAAAACTAAGTAAACGAACATTCAAATTAGTTACAGTTTAGGACAATTTTGTGTGTTCTTTAAAGTGCTAGAGCATAGAATAGATGTTTGTCCAATCAATACACGCTGAAAATTGAATATTTTTAAACTGCCAGATTTAAGGCATCACCGACTGTACAACACTAAATACTTTTTTAATGCCACTGGCATATACTCAAAGGCAGAATGAATATTACTTTTGCAAGATTTGAACAGATGCATGTCTATTAACTTTTTTTTTTAAAAAAAAAACTTAAACAGTTAAGCAAGAGTCAAGAAACTATTTTATAATCCTCAAAATGACCAAACTGTGTATTAGCATTAAAGAACATCATAAGTCACTCTTTAGTCTGCAATTGCCAACATCAGGTGGATATGTGGATTCATCTCTACTCTTTCTTTTGAAGAGAGAGGTGGGAGTGGAATGCACAACAGTTGCTAGAAGTATAAGATTTCAAGCTATGTTTGCCTCCTAACCTGATCTAATTTACTGAAAATACATGGCATACTAACATGTAAGACTAAAGCTATGAAATATAACACAAAATGAATTGGAGCATCGTCAAAAAGGGAAAGGGGAGGGAGAAAAACTGCTAATACCAAGCAGCCAATAAATTGATATACAGATTCAGCAATTAACTTTGATCTCAGATAAGGAATATAAATATAGTTAAAAAGTAGCTGGTCATGAATCTAATACAGTAAAAATTAAAATCCACAAAAAAGATAAAAGAGAAATAAGGAAACAAATTTATCTGTCAGTTCTCACCAGTTTGAATGAGTACACACCTCCGCTTCTGGAGCATACAAGCACCTAAGGTGGAACAAAAAAAACAAGTACTAATATAAATAAATCTTTCACTGGTTATTTATAATGATGGAAATATATTTCACCTGATAACTCTATTGTATACAAATATCCTTTATTTGGATGCACTAAAAGTAAACTAATTCAGTGAACACATTTCCTTATGAGTTAGTAGTTGTTACTATATTGTATCCTGAACAGAAACCAACATAATCTCTCACAATCTTTTAATAATCTTGACAAAAGGATGTTAGGGGGCAAGTGGAAAAATGATTAAGAAATGACTATGTAAAATCCATGAAGAGATTGATGTACCTCATGAGGAAGAACAGAAGGTATGCATGGCCCAGCAAATATTGGACCATCAGTTGTTTTCTGAGCAAAAATCAGCAACAAAGCACGTTAAAATTACTTTCATCCTGGAATATAATTTAGATTGCAACCATAATGTGGTCCATACTTTATACCTTCCAAACAATGGATCCATTTGGGTCCAATGCAAGAACATGGCCATCTACCAAGCAACATATTACTGAAAGAAACAGGAAAAGGCATACTGCTATAAGGACAAAAATTTACACAGGACACACATAATTAGAAAGACATACAATATAATCAAAAGGCAAAGTAACAATACATACCAGTTCCATTGTGGGCAACAGCAAGAGAACCAAACACAGGGACTTCTAATTCATGTAGCCACAATATAGTAAATGGAGAAGCCTGGATTCAGAAAAGGGATTATTTCATCTGCTTAGACCAATAGCTCTATTGACTTGAGCATGTTGGCAACTTCAACACTCAGCAACATTAGCAGATTAATGCATCTAATGTTCAAATTTCAAACTAAGGATTAATCTCTTGGGTCAATACTAAAAAACTTCAATAATTTACTTTTTATATTTTTTCTCATCCATTCCAATTCAATCACCAAAGCTTTAGGCATAAAAAGCTGTTTCAAGAAAAAGAACTACGCAAAAGCAAATATGTGCCTATTTATACCAGATTTGCTATAAATTGAAGTGCATGAAATAGCTCAAGTGCTGAACACCAGGCAAGCTACAAAATCCTAATTTATAATTCATTAAGCTGTCAAAATGCAGGACAATCCAAATGTTTAACATTAGTGTACCTGTTTAACTCCTTAGTCATCCTGTCAAAGGCAAGCTAAGAGGTTTTGGTAGACTTCTTTTAACCCATACCTTTAGTTGACAAGATTACTTTATTCTCTCAATATAACACTCTAGTAAATTCCTTGTTTCTTTTCTTATACTTTTTTTTTTTCTATTTGTTCTTTCCTCTATAAATCTCTAGTAATTGCCAGTTTGGAAGACAAACATTAAATATTAAACTCCTTGCTTCCTCACATTTTCTTTTTTCTTAGGTTATTTCCTCTGTGGATATATAATGATTCAGTTTGCAAGATAAACATAAAATACCATAGTTAATGGAGTTACCAACAAATGAAAACCTCTGAATCTAAGAGGGAAGAAGCTGACATTTGTACAAATTTTTTTTCACAAGAAACTAAATCCGAAGGCTGGAATTTGGGTATCTGGAAACAAGGCACTCTATAAATACAGAATTGAAGCTCCACTAAAGAAATTAAAAGTATGCATGGATATTAATTGATTTATAAATTTACCATACCGATATTGATATAGCTGTTATACGACCACCGGTAGAGGCCACATAAAGCAAGCCACGAACCTACACAAAATTAGTAAGAACTCTAGTAATTTTTAATTTAACAATATGTATACATTATGTCATTTAGAAGGGAAAATTCACCTCATCAATTGCAGGTGACCCATATATACTGCCTCCACATGATAGCTTGTACACACAGCAATGTTTTTTGTAGTCAAGAGCATACAAGTTATGATCATGTGAGCCACACCTATATAAACATAAAACCATGCTAAAAACTTACAAAATTTCCAATCAAGCTACATGTAACATATCTTTTTAACATATAATATATCAGGGACTTCTGGCAATAAGACACATTGGAACATGTATTATTTGACATACACTATTAGACTCTGAACATGAACTCTGCAGTGAGAAGTTCCACCCTTGCTTCTAGTCTAATAATTAAAATTTGGTTAAATTAATCACCAGGTTCTTGAACTATTTGGAAATTTTTAATTAGGTTCTCAAACTTGAAAAAAAATTATAATAGGGTCTTTGATCTTGGAAAACTTGTGACTGGATCCCTAGGGTTTTTAAAACCGGCACACATTGTCATTTTCTTGCGGTTAAAGCTGCCATAAACTAACTTCAGGGACCCAATTTTTTTTTATAATATGAAAGATCCGATTACAATTTTTTTTTTAATTTAAGGACGTAATTAAAAAAAAATCTAAAATAGTTCAGGGACCTACTAATCATTTTAACCTTAAATTTTTTGAACGAGGTGATGTTTAGATTCTAAATATGGTTAAAAGTACGAACTTATTTAATGCACAAGGATTACTAATTTTAATGATTTATATTATTAGAAAAGAAATTTTATTAGAGAGGAAAGAAGAGAAGTATTGCATGGGTATATTTTAAAGTAGATTTGTAGATTGTAAAAACTTAGAAAAAAAACAACTTAGATGTGGTGGCAATTGACAAAAGGATTGAAGGAAGATATCATACCGGTAAAAGTCATCCAGTATTTAATATAAAACTGAGAAGAGATCAAAGTAAAAACAAATACGTCAACCTATAATCATTCCTGAATTACCCAAATGCCACAAATACCATTACTAAATAGAAAGAGAAGCGAAAAAAAAAATACCAGATCAATTGTCTGCATGTGTCTACAACTGGCTGTGCTTTTACCTTCACGAGTTCAAAAACATAATTAGAAATTGACCACAGAAGAAGAAAGGGAAATGGGGGACTATGATGAAGTCAAATAACAAACAAACAAATAATAACAATAGGCTTATCCCTCTGTATGAACAATGAATAAATGAAAAAAAATACAGATAAACAAAGGAAGGTACAACTAGGGGAGGGAGGATAAGACATCCTCCAAAATAGAAAACAAAAAAATACAAGGAATGTGAAAAATAAATGCCACAAGGTTGCTGTGCCACTGCATATTAGAAACGGAAACTCCCTTGAAACAGCCCGTGCAGAACAGTTAAGAGAATCGATGAACAGAATCACTCAATATTTTAATCATTAACAATGTAATATACCAACTTCTCTAAAGAAATGAAGATACTCAGTCAAATTCTTTCCACACAAATATTTCCCACACGAAAATTTGGAAGAATAAAATGTTATTTGGTTATTTCACATAAGACTTTGTTTGGTCAAAGTGAACAGGTTTTCACTCGTTACAAAAAATTTAGCATTTTATAGGATGCTAATAATAAAATGCTGAATTTATTATTATCATGAGCCAACTATCTTTTACATATCTGCCTTTATTGTAAACACGACGCACAAAAATGCATGACCTATTTTTACTATGTCCAGAGATTCAATTTTTATTTAGAAAAATGGGGCAACAAGGATCAAACTCTTGACTGCCTGCCTTTGTTCAAAGAAGCTTTAATAACCTAACTACCCAAAAGCTTAAGCAGTTAGGTTGTTAGGTGAAGTGATATGAATGACTTTATTACATCTCTAACAAACAATGAAACATGGACAATCATGCTTGAGGTGTTGGAATGTCGAACGTGTTTCTAAGACTGAAACTTCCTCAACCCCAGTAACCTATTCGTGTTAAAATAAAAAAGAAAAAAAAAACTTGATGAAAGAAGGCAGACACCATAAAACCACAAACAAGAAAGTACGGGAATTTGAGTGTTAAAACTAGATACCTCGCCAGAAGTTTGGAAAATCCAACAGATGCGTCCATTCAAAAAATCAAGAAAATGTATTTTTCCCATGTAACATCCAACAACAACCTAGAGAAATGCCATGTGTTAGAACAAATGGATAGAATCTTATAATCTTATTGGACTAGAATAACTTAATATTCAATAACAAAGGAAAATCAACCTGGGAAAAATCAGAAACAATTGCTGCTGTACATTCAATGCGTCCTTTTAGTTTGATCTCCCACTGGACAGAACCACTAAACCAATTATTAGGTAGCAGCTTTACTTTAGTAGTGCTAGAACAGAAAATAGAAACCAAAATATAGTTCTAGCATAAATAGTGAATGCCTCTGCTATGGCCGAAGAGCTTTACATTGTTAACCCTCTATTTATAAGCTACAAAGCAAATCAGTATTACAGCAATTGAAGCATATAACAATATAAAATGTATGTATAATTCAAGCACTGATGTAGTTTTAGGCAATAGGAATAATGCAACATTGACAGAGATGTCTATTCTTGTCCAATTCAAGCATAACACTGCAAGATTGTGCAAATTAAATTTTAGATAGTAGACTAGTAGTTAAATTTTCCAATCTTTTAAGATATTTTAAGTTTTAACAATTTCAAAACCAGAACATATGATATAGTAAATTTTGTTCTGCATCCCTGATCAGTTTTCTTGTTCTTCTGGTATGACTTATGAGTATTCTACATATGTAGAATAAGTTATTTTCTGTCCACAAACTTCAAATACTGAAAGAACTCATACACACTGCAGTTTTCTTGAAGTTTTCTTGAACTCATGCCTAATAATAATTGAAGTTTTCTTGTTCTTCTGGTATGACTTATTTTCTTGTTCTCCATCCTGCAGTTTCTAATACAGAAAGAACTCATACAAAATTGCTAATATAGGATAAGTTATTTTCTATCACATACACTCCTAATAATAATTGCCTCCAATCCATCAATGGATTTTTCCTAACCCACTTGGATCTCAAATCCCATCTGATCCACATCATACATCAATCTATACTAAAAGATTATAAAGTGTAAAAGAAATTATCATGATGCCAATTGCACAATTGGTCAAATATTAGATGAAAAAATGAGTTATTGCTGGTATGCAAATTTTCATCAGAACCTGGAGATTAAACTATAGAATGAAAATTCAATCATACACAAAATTTTGATCCTTTAGATTGATAATAAGACAAATGTGTAGCAACAGATTTACCTTCTGGCATTTATGCAGAGAAATTTATGAGAGTGAGATCCAATGAACAAATAAATGTCTGTGCCTTTAAACACAAGTATTGGGGAAGCATCAACACAAGATTCCATGTAAACTTTCCAAAAGTTGTTCATGTGACCTCTGCTGCCTCTTGGAACATTTGCAGACCAAGTTGTTTGGTTTGTATCAATTACTGCCTGCTTCCCTTTATACAACACCTTGTTGCATCGGCTAAATGAGAATGATAATAGTGAAGGGGAATACCACGGGAAGGATTCATCACCCCATGATGTAACATCTATCAAACCCCTCTTTAAGCGTTTAGAAGGAAAAGAATCATGATCATTATCTTTCAAAATCATCCTTGACTCAAGAGGTCTAGAATTTTCAGCATGATTCATAGAAATATGGTTATCTTGCCTGTCTGTGTTTATTTGCCTACAACAATCCAGCCTGTTATGCAAAGAGCATGATCCTTTTTTCTGGAGAAGAGCCATACAAAGCTTAAAAGGAGTTGGATAATAGTAAAGAAATTTCATGTCAATCCCCAAACCATAAGCAACATGTGCAGCAGAAAGAGAGTTACCGCCCATCATAAAGAAATCATCATCATTACAAACCTTTTCAACCATTAAAGCATCGTGAAACGCCTGTTAAAGCAATTATTAAATCAAAATCCTTAATTATTCAGAAAAATCTTTAATAAGCAATAATAATTGACTGAATTTCCAGAAGAAAATACCTTTAGTGGACTCAAATTTATTGCATGAATAGTTTAGGAGTCATGAATTTATATGCATAGAAATACACAAATGAAATATATAGAAAATGTCTCTCATTATATTAGAGGTTCACAAACTCATTCATCATTTGTAATGCATCATAGATCACACAATGGAAAGACATGTATATGCAGAACAGTCACAATTTTCTAAGGAAATTTTATTCAAGAGAAAAAGGATGAAGAATCCTCAAAACAAGAAAGCCTAAAGGAAAACAAGCAGTCATGTGAAATTAACAAAACGAACATGCTTGAAATAAAATAAAAAATAAAAAAACCGAACAAGATGACTTATAAATCAGTCCTTCAGAGATGAATATTGCCAAGAAAGACAATGCAGACAAGGTAAAAACCCATCATACCTTGTGCTAAAAAATCAAATAAGAACAGGGCTGCAAGGTTTGAACTTGTAGCCACTGGGTCATAGAGGCCTCAATGTTGTTAATGGCGGATGGCGGTTCATGGCGGAAAGCCAAAAATCCGCCATAAAAATATGACGGATGGCGTAGCGGAAAATGGCGGATGTCATGGCGGACCAAAATATATATATATATATATATATATATATATATATATATATATATATATATATATATATATAAACTCATTGAAATTGAAAAAAACAAAAGAGGACTGGACAGGAAAAAAAAATTGTGGTGTCAAATAGGAAAAAAAATAAAAAATGGGACTGTCAAAAGTAAAAAGTAGGTGTCAATTAGCAAAACGAAAAAAAAAGCTGCAAACACAAAAAAGGGGTGTCAAACAGCAAAAACAAAACAAAAAAGGGGTATGAATATACACAGAGGAAAATATCGCAGCGGGAGGTCAGATCTTCCTTTCTTCTCAGAAGCTCATTCCGAACCTTTTGTAGACTCATTGTCGGCGCCTTCCGCTCTAGATCTTCGAAAGGAAGATCTGATTCGAGAGAATTTGCACCTTAGAAAGGGTGACCTCGCACAAGGCCAATTGGTCGCGGAAGTGCGAAACTGCCTTCGTGCGCGTTGTCACTGCCGTTCGTGCCGGTGCTTGTCACCGCCGTTCGTGCCGGTGCTCGTTGCCGCGCTTCGTGCCGGTGCTCGTTGCCGCGCTTCGTGCCGGTGCTCGTCGCCGCTGCCATGGGGTCGTCGCTGTCAGTCCAACTCCTACTGCGAAAAAAAACAAAAAGAAAACGCTATTTTTCGCCATGCCGCCATAACCGCCATGACCGCCATGGCTATGGCGGCCGCCATTCGAAACCCGCCACGCCACCACTATTCGGTGGTGTTTTTTCAAAAAACCGCCATGCCTTTCCGCCATGGCCACTTTTTAACAACACTGAGAGGCCTTAATAAAATCATGGCCATACATTTTTTTTTTCTTTCATTTATAGCAATAACATAATGTCATTTTATTCCCAATCAAATTAGACTACCACAACAAGAGAGCTGCTATCAACATTCACTCTAATATATTGTCACCCATTCTCTCTTTTGTAGGGCAACAGGAAACTTTCAATTGCAGATTTTATATTTTCATGTTGTTTTCTTTCTCAAGGGTTGTTGGAATTACACACATTGTATGGGTAGTTGTTCCAACAAAGAATAGTCACATATTCATGTATCTAGGAATTCACATGCATGTACATAGGTATTAGAACTTCATTAATATTCTTGTAAATTTCACATTGTATTTACTCCCTAAGTCTATATAAATATAGATCAGCTGAGTGGGTTAAGCACTCAAGCATTTCACAACCTCTAGTCTCTTCAATAAGGGTCTACAGGCTTTGTAGAGTAACTAACAGACAGAAAACAAAATTATGAAAATTGAAGCAAGCACTTTTTGAAGACAGACACAAACCCACTCTCCCCCACTACCTTTCCTTTTCATTTGTTGCATTCCTAGCCAGCGGTAAGAAGTTCTTCAGATACAAGAGGCACGCGATAAAATCAAAGCACAGAGTCTCTTAATCAGAGTTTTTCCAAAAATGTGGAGAAAAAATGAATTAGAATTTGGTATCTAGTCATGCATGCCAGTAAATGTCAAATACTTTACAGCTTACATTATTGTTCAAATCAAACTATGAAAATTCAATTTACAAAGTATAGTTGAATACAATGAGGTCCAAGGAGAAATTGTGATTTCCGTTGAGACACAAGATAATTTGTCATTATAAAAAAATGAAACGATACCTTTTTAATAAGTTGCAGAAGATTGCTGCAGTCGATGTTACTAACTTTATCCTTGACATTCTTTGTCAATAGTGCTGAGCCAACCAACAACTCATAATTAACTTTACCACTTGGAGACACAGGAAATGATTCCATAAAGAAGAAACGGTTGGGAAGTACAATTGATGGAAGTTTGTTAATCATCCAACTTCGGATTGCAGGTATTAATAATTCACCTGATCTTTCCTTTTTCTTTAATATGATAAAAGCTTCAAGAAGCACAAGTTCTGCTTCATTATTTCGACAAACTACAGCAGCATCATTTATATACGGATGTTCCCTTAGTAATTCTTCAACTTCTTCTAGGGCAATACGCTGTCCATTGATTTTTATAATGCGGTCTTTTCTTCCCAGAAATACAAAGTCACCACTTGGCAACTGTTTGACTAAATCACCAGTTCTAAAGTATAATTGGCCTTGGCAAGCGTAACTTCGAGGCAACTTTGCAAATGCATCAGACATTATATTATTAGGTTCATTATAGTAATCCCTAAAGATGCAAGAGCCACCAACATATAGTTCTCCCTCATTTGATGCACCATTTTCATTAAGAAGCATCATCACATCACAGTTAGTTATGGGTAAACCTATTGGAACACTAAATAGCTTTTCTTCCTTCAAAATCAATGGCATCCTCTTGCAATCAAAATATGTACAGTCACCAGAAACCTTAGTTTAAAAAAATGGAAAAGAAACAGAAATGCATTAGTCAATGATAATTATACAAAAGACTATAAGAGTGTATTGTGACAAGACAAGCACCATGACAAAAACTCATAAATTTGCATTAAAAAATAATAGAGAAAAAGAAAACAAATGCATTAGTCAATGATAATAGACTAAAACTCATAAATTCGCATGTATGTTTTTTTATACGCGTTTCAATATTTTTCTTATACTAGGTAAACTCTTACGAGTTTGAGTAAATTTTACAAGTCAAGTTAGCCTCCACAAGTTTACCTAAAGTCTTGAGTTTGACAACCTTGTCCATACCTACATGAAGTGTAGTAATTTGGAAGGTGGAAACAAATGAATGAGTCAATGCAATAAAAGTGATCTCAGTTGTCACTCCCACTCTTCCCCCCTTCCCTCCCTTTTTATCATTGCAGCAGCAGGGCAGATGTTCTAGTAGTTAGTGATAATAATTGCTATGTGTATCAAGTGGCAACTCTGTTTCTAATTAATTCATTTGGTCTATAATATCTAACATACTGACTACATAAGCACTGAATTGCAGTAACAAAGCAAGACAAAAACAAGACAGAAGGTAGGAAATATTTTGAAATTACCTTGACACATTGAAAGAAACAATGTTATATCAAAGTTGTGAGTGCAAGAATGTCATAACTGGAACCAGATGGCAAATGTAAATAATGAACGCTATTGGAAAATCTCAGACTATAGAAAGATAACCTTATGCTCTTACCTCAGTACTTCCATATAAATTTAAGATTGATGTCTTTGGTAATATAGTTGAAAGCATCTCCCATAAGGTCAAAGGAAAAGTTTCACCACTAAGCACAAGCAATTTCAGTGAATTTTCAACCAGCATGTTAGCATGGGTTTGCAATCCAGGAAGAATAGTCCTCATTAGTGATGGAACAGTTGTAAGCCTATTAACAAAATATGCCTACAGAAGTGTTTAATATAACAGGCAAAGTAAGAAATTGAAAGAAATATAATTTAATTAATAGTACTAACTGATACTGTGATAGAAACAAACAGAACACAGAAGGCTTCCCAATCGTATGTGATATTTAAAATATAAATATGGTAACATTATTGGATAATATTGGCAATATATAAATAAAAAAAGCACAACCAGAACTCCCATACCTGCAGAAAATCTATTATAGAATATATATTTTCTTTTAGTTCGTTGAAAGGAGGAATAACTAACACACAAGCAGTCAAAATAGCACTGAGAAATTCTTGCAGGTGGTCAATGAAGCTAACTGATGAATTAAACAACAATAGTTCCTGCCCATTCAGAGGATACATTCCTTGCATCCATAAAAAGCGATTTGAAAGACCTAGCGAGAATGCAAAAGTAAAACAAATTGTAACATATCAAAATCACAATATGTATACTGATATACATAAAATAAAATAAAATTATGGATACAAAACTTTTATTTTAAAAACAGATAATTTAGAGAGGAAATTGTTTTGTTTTGATAACAAATTATAAATAACTTTCAATAAAAGATGAACACTTATGAACTCCAAGAGTCCACGTGCTAATTGTTACACTGTTACAGGAATATATTATGTTACACCTCCAAGAGTTTGCATGCTAATTGTTGCCCCATAACCATAAATCCATAATACATATCTTTTATAGCTCGAATATGCATAATTGCATTATGAACTCTTTTCTATAAGAATATCCTTCCACATAATTTCTCATGGGAGCTGTTCTGGACTAGGGTTGGGCCCAAGAAGGACCAGATGAGTTGTCCACACAGAGGACTAAAGATAAGAAAGGGGGGCTATAAAAAAACCCTTAACCTAAGCACCTCAAGTTATGCTATCTCTCTATCCCTCGCCTCTTGAATCTACTCAATACTGACTTGAGCGTTGGAGTCCTTACAAGTGACACTCCTCACCATTGTGGAGCATGGATGACCATTATTGAAGGACCGACATACTTCCTTGAGATCGCAAGGTACTTGATCGCACCCCACTAGGCTTGTGAAGAACAGAACCCTATCTCAAGCTTTTCCTATATCAATGAAGACCATTTACAAGTCTTTTTGCTTCCATACCAAACCTCACAATAAGTATATATGGTTGGGCTCCCTGGCATAAAACTGAATGGATCTCCAGATAGGAGAATACATCTAAACAAGATGTTTAATTCAAAAAAGTAGAACTATAACTATTGAACATTGATTTACTTCATACAAAATTTTATAATTCCTATTATCCATTAAGGATGTCAAAATAAATAAGAATCATAATAATACATTATGTTAAGAGTCAAAAACCATAATATGAAAGAAACTTGGGAACACAATCAGAAGGTTTTGACAAATATGACATGCTTCTTCTCATGTGTAGCACAGGAATAAGAAAACTTGGGAAAGTGGGAAACTAATAGGGGTTACAATGTAATTTAACATTTTTTAGTAAACAAATCTTGCTTTTATGTTCAATAACAGCTACAGAAAACCACAGTAACGAGTTACCTTGTTCGGTGCCACACACTCCTTTAGGCTTTCCAGTTGATCCAGATGTGTACATCAGATAGCTGAATGATCTTCGTTTTTCATTGGCACAAGGCCATGTTAAATCTGTTGGACCACTACATACTTGAATGTTTTCATCAATGGAGTAATTCAAAACAGGACAACTAATTGACTTTACCAGCCAATGTGATTCATCAAGCTTGTCCAAGTTGCTTTTCCCAAAAGAAGATTGGGACCCTATAATGAGATCAACATTTGAAGAATAAGCAACAGACAATATTCTTTCGTTTGGCCAAATCGGATCCAGAGGCAAGAAGGCTTCCCCACACCTCAGTACTGAAAGAACAGCAACAACATATTCAACAGAAGGAGGCATATAAATGCCCACAATCTTTGGCCTATACTCTCTACTTGATTCATTCATAACCCCTTCACTAGGCATGACAGTTTCCAAGGACTCAGGTGTCTGTACAGTTCCCTCTTCACAGTTGACACTAACGTTACCTGCAGCAGAATACAGTATGCCACCCATTCTGACACATAAAAGATTCAAGCATTTGCAAAATCTTCTAAAGATATTTGAGAAAATGGAAGCACATATTTATTTTCTTAACACAAGTTAACTATCCAATCATGCCTTATTCACTTATTTTTATTACCATGTAATAGATGCGAAATATCCATCAGTTTTGTCAATAATTAATATCTGTTAGGATATTGGAACCTAGTTCTACTCAAGGCCAAGGTAATGTTCGTGGTCTTCACTCTTATAAGCATTTCATATTTTCATAATATTAAAGTGAAAAATAACTCATTCCCTCACTTTCCCACCAACTTCACCCACCCAAACACACCATAAAACTAGCTTGCCCACTCTAATGGACCATGTAACAGCACATGAAAAACTCACATGAGAGTTTTATTCTCAATGTTGTCATTAACAAACAAGTATCTTAAGAGTTGAAAACTAACTGACTAACTTTTTTTTTTTTGGAAGGCAAAAGATATATATATTATTATTAATAGATAAACTAACTGACTAACTACCTATCTAACTTTTGTGTCCCACCCAGAAGTCTCGCATTGCTTAGGAATCAAGGCCAAGAGCAGTTTATAATCACCCTTCTGCCTCGACCCACCGAAGCAGAGCGGACAATACCTCGGGATACCGTGTACTAACTAAACCAGCGAATTTAACCAGAACACTAACTAACTATCTAACTAACAATTAACAAATTAACATTTGCCAAAAGAAAAAGTGTTTCATCACTGAGCGAATAAATAACCTCGAGATTGGACTGTGATCAAGTGCGGGTCATCCGCACCAAGCAGGATGGAGCGGAGGCGGAAGCTGAGGGAACGAACGGCGTTCGAGACACGAGAGTAAGTGAAGGAGCGGTCCCCATGATACAGTGGCGGAGACGTGGACTCGACGCGCTTCTCCAAGAGCGTGGCGAGGTCGCCGTCGAAGTTGGGGGCGGTGGAATTTTCGCGGTGAAACTGTCGGGAAAGGTGGGCCACGCCGGAAGCGTGAATCGCTGCGATTTTGTTAGGGTTTGCGGACGCTGTTCGGAAGAATTCGTGGGAAATGCAACAGAACTGTGTCTTCTTACTCTCATTCTCTGCGCTCATCGTGCCTTCGTCGTTCGTCGGTTTCTCAAAGTTCTTTGGTGTGTTTGTTTTGGCTGAAAATAAGTGCTTTTAAAAAAAGTGATTTGTAATTGTATAAGTGCTTTTCTGTTACAAAATTTAAGTTAAAAGCTACTCTAACATGAGTCCGTGTAATAATCGAATTATGAAAGTAATACGTTTTATAACATTTTTTTTATATTTTTTTTTAGGTTTAATTTGCTAACTTTTTTTCCCCTTAAAAACAAAATGTTTCACAACCAAAAATAATGAGACTAATTCAGGTTTTATTTTCTATTCACCCTCCTTAAGCTCAAGCACTTTGAAGCTTTGAATATACTATTTCATATTAGAATATAGTTTGAAAAATTATGTTTTCTGACTCTGTTATGTTTCAATGACTATAAATACTGAAAGTTTTAAACTTTCAATATACTATTTCATGAGATTAATTTAAAACTTTGAATATACTATTTCATATAAGATTTGTGTTGACTTAAGAATTTTATGTTTCCAGAAATATTAAAGCAATCAAATTTTTATTTAATCTTAAATTATGTGTTCTATTTGTTTTTTTTATTTTTTATAATAATACTTGTGCCACGGTCTTCCATCCTAACTTTTTTTCAATAGTTATTATAAAATATTGTAATCTGTATAACTTATGAATTATGATTGCATATTGTCAAGATTGCTATTTTGATTGGTAGATTGGCGTATTTTTATTATGATTGATAAATGATAACTAATTGTGATTTGTAATTGGTTTTAGCCTTAACTGATTGGCAGATTACTATTATTAAGTATTAAGAAATTGTATCTGTTTGATTCTTAAATATAACGGATAGGATATTTTAATAATTGTATATAGAATTGTCTAAAACCTTCTCAGTTCCCTCTTCACAAACCCTCGGATCACAGTGTTAGGGTTCTTCAATTTTCTCCGATTGCCATCAAACATCACACACCACCCACCAACTATACGTCAGCATTGAACCCTAAAATACATGACTCAGGTACTCTCCCAATCATTAATCACCACTTTTGATTTCATCTTTTTTTATTTTTAAATTTGACGTAAAATTGAATTCTATTTCTCTTGGGGACATAACTGATTTGTTGTTGAAATGAAGAAGCAGAGAACCAGAATCCCAGATTCCATGGAAACCCAGTACGAGGAGAGTGAGAAAGACGAGTCTTCCTCTTCTTATAGTTCCTCAGAAGACGTGGGTAGCTTTAGAAATATCATAAAGTTGCAATTTTTATGGTTATTTTTTTCTTTCTTTTGGGGTTTCTTCAAAACCAAGTTCATAGTGAGTTTGTGATTGATTTTGATGATTATAGGAGGAGGAAGAGATAGAGAAGGAGCTGGCTGATGTAACGTTTGAGGAGTTGCAGAAAGCACGCTCGAATGGGGCACATGCATTTTTCCAGAAACCCAAAGAAGACATAAAATTAAAAAGGGCTAACAAGAATAGGTATTGTATTTGTAGCAGTTTAACAGAGTGATGATTCTTTTTTTATTTTTTTTTTCTGATTTTTGTGTCTTTGAAACCTGATGCAAGTAAATGTGTAATGTTTTGCTAGGCCAATGGAAGCTAGTAGCAAGAAGCCAGTTACTGGGTTTAGAGAGGTCATCCAAGCTCCAAAGAAGGTGGATTTATTTGTTACTTGTATAGAGTGTAATGTTCTATTTTTTTTTTCCAAATTTAATTTGTTACTGTTTTTCATTGAATTCATTGAGTAGTTTAGTTTAACTCCTCAAAATCTAATGAGGCCATGTAGCTTGCATAGCATTTTAAATTTTTAATATTTTAGACCTATTTGGCTACTACCCTGTAGTGCCATTTGGTGGCTTACATAGAGGAGGAAGACCGATTGCAGTTTGTTGCTTGTTGTTTGGTTTACACATGCACACACATTCTCACACATTATTAAGCCTCTGGGTTCATTGTCATGTGTGTAGATTTTGGATGTGAACTGGGTTAATTGAATTACTGAAATGCCTTTAGCTGTGTAAGTGCTTATTAGAAGTTTTGAAATGTCAGTGCTTGTGCTATGTGACTTGGAATTGCAGAAATTATGTTGAATTTGAAAACATATATGATTAATGATCTTTCCGTTTTATATATCTTGATCTTATTCTGAGTTTGTGTACCTTCAATAATGTCAGGTTGTACGTGATCCACGATTTGAATCTCTTTGTGGTAAACTTGACCCTGATGGGTATGCTCACCTCTGGACATTTGCACGTTGTTCTTGTTATGCTCTTTCTTTTCCAGTTTAATGTTGTCACCATTTACACTTGTGTTAAGAAATGCCATAACTTTAGTTGCAATCATCATTACAAATTTCTAGTAATTCCATACTAGTGTAAAGCTATGTTGATTCTGGTTGTCTTTGCTATTTTAGAGCATGCCTAGCCATGTGCTACTACTTAATATCATAAGAAGCTAGTTCCTCTCTCATGGAAGAGTCAACTCTGAGAATGGGTTAAAGTAGTGAACAGAAAAATGTAAATTTCAAATGAATATCCATAATGTGAGGAAATTTTATTTCCAGAGTCAAGTTTGAAATAATCTTTGTCATAGATAATAATCTTTTCCTTGTCATAAAGAATTCTCTTTCTATATATATATAAAAAAACACCTGATATCCTAATTTAAAACATATATTATGCCTCTACTATGTGTTAGAACCTGTCAGATAATGTTGAAGGATCCTTATGCTGATCTGTATCTTAGTGCATAACTAAGAAATATCAAATCCTAATATCCCAACTTAAAACTTATTATGCCTCTACTATGTGTTAGAAACTGTCAGATAATGCTGAAGGATTCTTGTTCTGATCTGTATCATAGTGCGTACCAAGAAGTATCAAGGTATTGTTAAATATCAGAAGCATGCTCGGATCTAAGTAATTCTATATTTGATTCAACACCATATTCAAGCATGTTGTAAGATATGCTGTTTGCCTTACTATAGGGATGTGGGAGAAATATTAGTATCTTTTGTTTGGCTGACTAGTTCTTGAAGTGGTTCTTGCAATGCCCTGTCCTTTAAGTTGGTAGCATTTGCTTGGGAGTTAGTATCTAATTACATAATTGATAGTTCTAGCCTAGGTTATAGATTCATAGCATTTGCTTTCCAATAGATTTTATTTCATTATTACTGGATTATATTTTTACATATGACATGAACAAATTAATGCAACTGGTTTTTATGTTCCTGTTTTATTTTAAACATTGTTTTGAAGTAAATCTGGAAACTTGTATTAATATATGTGCTTGGACTTGCAGGTTTAGGAAGAGATATAATTTCTTATACGAAAATGATCTTCCTGCTGAAAGACAGGTAGCCTTCCAAATTATAAAGTGTAGAATTTTCTCTATGGCTTATTCTATGGATTCCTCTCATTTCATCATCTCGGTATAACAGGCTCTTAAGAAGGAATTGAAAAAATATAAAGACCCGAAGCGTGTAAATGAAATAGAAGAACGTATATCATGGATTGTAAGTACTTGACTTTTACAAGTTTGTCTTCTACTTCCAAAAGTATGATATTTGTTAATTTCTTTGATCTTATTTTCATGTCTTTTCAGGATAAACAAGTGAAGTCTGATTCAGCGAAGCATATTGATGCAGAAATATTGGCTAAGCACAAAAAGAAAGAGAGAGAAGCAGCAAAGCAGGGAAAACGTCCTTTTTATCTCAAGAAATGTAAATCTTCTTCCTTTCTTGCCCTCTCTTTTCCTCCTCTGTTTCTCCCCATATGTTGAAAATGAAATTTTGCTTATGTTAAACTTGTTTTGTCTGTGCTTTGGTTACAAGAGAACTTGAAAAATCATGCCCCCTGCTATGTGGAACCTTTGCTACTTGATCAGAATGTCTTGTAGCTCTTAAATAATTCCAATATTTGAGTGATTGCAATTACCTTTTCACTTGTTGTAAGTTGTAACTCACCAGTGGTTTAGAGTTGTAATATGTTTGATAATGGCGATGCTAGTAATCTGTGTAGTTCAATCATGAAACAGCCTATGGCCCTACTAACTATAATAAGGGATGTTAGTGTTTGTTACTGTGTAACAGTGACTGTAGGACATAAAGCTACATCTATGTAGTATTGGAAAGCAATGTAGTTCATTCATGCATAACAGTTAGGTTCCTTGGCAATCCTATGAATCTAACTGAGGGTTAATGGGCACCAAACTAATAAATTTAATGACTTATCAAACAGATAAATTCAAATGAAACATCAACTATAGATGCTGACTGCTTTTTCTATTCCTTGCAGCTGAAATACGGAAGCAAAGGCTTATTGAAAAATATAACCATCTCAAGGTATACATCTTAGAACATGTTTCCGTGTGTACCCCTGCCCCCACCCTATTATGCCACTTGTTGATTGTCATTTTTACTAACTCTATCTACTCATCATTTTTAGTCATCTGGCAAACTGGAAGCATTTGTTGAGAAAAGGAGGAGGAGGAATGCTGCAAAGGACCATAGATACATGCCATATCGTAGATCTGGTGATGTGGAATAGGTTTTGTAGCTTTAAGATTCTTTTGTAGGCTAAAATTATACTGGAATATAGCACCAAAAAGAAAAGTAGTGTATTTATTCGGTCTGCCATCTTTGGGGATTAAATATGAACTCTTGTTGATGACTATCATGGTATTTGTTCTGTGACTGGTATTTATCTATTCTTGAAGATTTACTAATTGGGGAATGGAGAGGCGCCTCTAGGCTATAAGGCAATCTTTTGATTCTCTGCTATGTTCTTGTGGGAGAACTTCCTTTCGCCATTATCGTTAGGTCCCTTGTTTTAGAACCCATGTGTAATCTGTTCAAGCTTTTTCTTAGAAAAAAAATTCATTGATAAACAATCAGAATCTGAAAAAGAATGAGATTTTTTATTTTCTCACGTTACTGAGTAGCTTGTGAAAAGTAGGAATTATAATGTTTTAAAATAAAGTATTTTTTTTAGAGTTTAATGCTTATGTATTGATAGTATAAAAAAGTTTTACTTTGTCATTTAATTACACAAATTATTATTTGAATTATTTTAAAAGTTAATAAATTTATCATACATGGAATACATGAAAGACTGTGATTTGATTAAATAATAATGTAATTTTTTTTTATCATGTGAGTACATAACCATTTTAATTTTTTTTATCATGTGAGTACATAACCATTTTTTATAGTTGTAATCAAACAAAAAATGTAGGCCAGTTTTCTAATAATTCAAAAACTACATAAAGTCAGTTTGATATATAATCCTAAGCTTTAGAAGCAATGTGGGCATTTCTAGAAGTGCTTGCGTTTGAGATTCTATAATTCCATGTTTTTGTAGCAACTGTACAGAGTACCTGCATAAAATTTATTGTCTTATTAGGAAAATGAAAGTTAAAAAGCAAAGATTAATGAAAGTTGAACAAGACCAATTTTTCCAAGATAAGCATCTACACTAGAAATTACATTAAATGCATGCATTTGACAATAATACACTAACAACATATAGGTAAGCATGTAATAATACATAGGCAGATTATTTTTTTATAAGAAAACAGGTTAGGTTTGGACGCATGAAATTGTTCAAATATACAGTGAGCCCTTTACATTGAAGTGAGAATTTGTAAGATGAATCATTGAACCTGTTACTTTTGTTTGGACCCATATTAAAAAAAAAAGAAAAAAGCACTAGCTAAAGAGTATGAAGTCGTCTCGCTTAAGTCAAATTTAGAACTTGAATTTTAAAACATAATAAGCATGCCAAGTCAAATATAACACGATTACTTTTAAAATATAATGATGCAACGATTAGATAACATCTAATCAGAAAATGAAATATAGTAACTCGTAATAATAATTAGTTGTTTATTGGTAAAGACATTCTTCACTATATAATCATTACACAAGTAGTTAATCATTTTGTTTGCAATCGTGTATTACATGCATAAACAACAGAATTTCATTGATAAACAAGAGTCAAAAGATCGTAGGCAGAGGCTGGACAAATACTAATCACATACATATGAGAAATAAAATATCCTTTACAATTTTCAATAAGTCAACCACTCCCTCCATATTCAAAGAGGGTGGCCAGAGAAAGAGAAATGGAATATGGACTAAGCCAAATTTAATTGGGTATCATCATACATAGGATGTGAAGCAAGAATCACCCTGTTTTTGTTAAAGAATCATAAGATGATACACCCACTCAACAAAAGAATACGCGTCCTTGCTTAAATATTTGTTCCAATCAAAGTCATGTTTGACAAGCCTAAGATAAGTTGCACTCTGTATCTTAAGGCCTATCTGAAGCATATCACGTGATGAAGCACCAACAAAGAGTTTATATGGGATATTCATTTATTCCTATATCTCAGTACAGGCACTTGCGCTTCTTTCCACTTGGCCAATTCATAGTTAAAGCTGATCCCCTATGGTTAAACTATATTTACATGCTTTTGTTAATTTGGTATAACGGTGGGCTGATATTGCAGGGTATCATGTTCTTATGTATATGATTTTGGGTACCCATTTGTGTCCTCTTATATATAATTTTACCTTTTTGCTGATTAAATAAACAAACGAGCCTAAACTTTAGAGATGTAGAGAAATTTACATTTTGTTGACAACTTTAGGAGACTACATATACCTGAGGTTAATTAGTATTACTAATTATAATTTTTTTATATCTTCCTTTTTTTTTCTTGCTTTGATGTGCTTATCACAGTTTCTCTCGGAAGTTCCAATCTAAAAGGTCATATTATCTTTTAAGTTGGTTCTTTCTAAGGGATATGGGGATAAGGAAATATTTGGGACAAATAATGATATCTTAAATGTATTGATTTTTTAGATATAGATTCCTTGAAACTAAACTTAGATGCTTTTGGACATATAAAACTAACTACCTTCCATGTAAAATGATATAACAATTAGATATGATTGTCCTTTTGTCCCAAACTAGGGGACAATCATCATGATGCATATAAGCCACATTTTTGTTAACCATAAAGAATAGTGCAATGTAAACACAAAATAAGCTTCACTTCAAAAGCAGAACAGGCATGTAACAAAACTATCATAAAAAACTAAAGCACCACCCAGCCCAGGGAGTGACAGAACTTAATAACTATCCATATCTTGAATTTTGTTTCTTTCATGAAGAGCTGAAGCAGCAGGGGTAATGCATTTCAAGTTTGGTTTTGTTCAGCCTATTAGCACACAAAAACTCAACAATGTAAAGATGTGAAAAATCTACAAAAGAATGCCTTAATGCACAAGTAATGCTAGTTAGGAAGAGCCCACTTCAAAATAAGGTGATTATTGTTTGGTAACCTGCAGAGTGAAAAAGAAGTTGAGTTTTTGGCTTGGCAATCTTAAAAAGCATATTTTTTTTGTACAAATCCCTAAAGCAGGTTGAGTTGCCCAGTTTAGCCTACTATACCCACCTTAACAAATTAACTTCATTATGATTTATATACACTCTTTATCTTACATACGAAACTTGGACTGGAATAACTTTTTTCCCCACGTATATAATTCTACTTGCTAATGCCACCTCTATCAGAAGGTGCTTATACTTTTTTTTCTTTTTAAGAACCGGGGTCTGGTAATATCTTCCCTTGTAATTTGATTCCTATTAAGAACCAATCAAGCACCGGTGCCAAAATTTTGTTAAGGTGGTTGAAATGGTCATTCTAGAATCCAAAGATTTGAGAACCATTAAGTTGAGCAAACTGAAGGGGGTAAAAAACAATGAAGTTTTTACTAACTAACTAATTATGATCCAATTACATTTGCATGCAAATGATTAAAGGTTTTATTAAGAATTTTTTTTATTCATAAGAATCGAACTCAGGTACAGTTTACGACAACTTATTAAGAATTTGATTGCATGCATGCAATCTTCCTTGGTAATATGCTTGGATGGGAATGACTAGGAGAGGTTGTGCCTTATGCAAAGTAATCCCATATTTCTCAGACATATCCATGTCTTCTGGCTTTTGTCCATCCGTGAGCTTCCAATTATAGTTGTATAGAAGAGAGGCCAACACAATGTGCACAGTTCTAGAAGCCAATGGCAACCCAGGACAAATCCTTCTTCCAGCTCCAAAGGGTATTAGCTCAAAATCTTGGCCTTTAAAATCAATGTCACTTTCCAAGAATCTTTCAGGTGTAAATTGATTTGGGTTTGTCCAAATACTTGAATCTCTTCCTGTGGCCCATACATTGACTAGAATTTGGGCACTTTTAGGCACCATGAAGCCACATAGTTCAACATCAACTTCTGACTTGTGTGGCACTAACATTGGGATGGGTGGATGCAAGCGAAAAGTTTCTTTCACCACTGCTTGTAGGTAAGCAAGGTTCGAGATATGTGATTCTTCTAGTTGTTCACCTTTGGCAAGGACTTGTTGAAGCTCTTTTCTAACTATTTCTAGTTTTTCAGGGTTGCGTAGCAACTCAGCCATTGCCCATTCTATCGTGCTTGATGTTGTGTCTATTCCAGCCACAAATAAATCCTGATATATGTGATCAATTAGTCAAATAATATACAAGATTTACTAATATAAGTGTAAGAGGCAAGTGTTCTTTGAAGAAGAAAACAAAAAACCAAGTTTATAGTCAATCCAGTCCAAATAATTAAGGAGAATTAAATGGGGACTAATGAGAGTAAAAATTGGAGAACGGAGTCTTGAGGAATCAGATTGTTAAAATTAATATGTAAGAAAAGAAATTCATAAGATATGAATCTATAAGGATTTTATTCTTAAAATATAAGCAGAAAAGGAATCTACCACTCTTCATGCTTTCTCAATTCAACTTTTACCTTTTCATGCTATATGATATGATGCCAATATGTAAAACCATCTTCCTCTGTTCTGATAAAAGATGACTTCATTACTTTCATAATGAATGGGATCTGTTGTTTTAACTATGCATATTTCCTTATTCTTAACATAAAATTGAATTTCTTTCTAATGAGGTAAAAGTATCATCATGAATTTGTGTAAAGAATTGAATTGAATTTCTAGCAAATATATATACTCACAAGAAACAAATGCAAAACATGAGGGCGGGTCACTTGTGAATTCTCTTCAAGCATGAGTTCCAGCACAGTATCTAACACATCATTGCATGCTTTGGATTCATTTTCTGATGCCCTTAAACGCAACCTTTCCTCAATGAGACCATCAAAAAACGCAATTAACTTTCCAAAATAACCATTCATTCTTCTCCGCACACCTTGTGGATCAAGCAGGCGAAAGATTGGGAAAAAGTCCACAACATTAGGCCTCCCAGCTTCTTCCATGATACCCCAAACGATGTCCTTGAACTCTTGAGACTTATCAGAAGTGTAATAAGCCAAATCCATTGAGAAGAAAGTGTTTGATATGGAATTAAGCACAGTTGTAAAGGAAGCCTCACCAATATCCAAAGCTTCACCTTTCTCACATCTTTCCTTCACATAATCCATAAGATCTTGAACCTTCCTTTGACGAAAAACCTGTGTAGAATCAAGCTGCTGAGAAGAGAACACTTTGGTAGCACAAACTCGCCTAAGGGTCCTCCATTGTGCTAAAGGTGGCATCCACACCACAGAAAGTATGTGATGATCAAGTGCTCGGAGAGTATCAGGGACTGTCCTATTAGCAAAAATTTGATCATGTTTTTGTAGCACTTCTTTGGCAACTTGTGGAGAGGAAATGACAATGGTGGTAGTCTTACCAAGCTTGAGACTCATTATAGGACCATAAATTTGAGAAAGCTTGGCAAGTGCTTGGTGAGGCTGGTTGCCAAGCTCCAAGATGTTTCCTATGATTGGAAAAGGGCGAGGACCCGGGGGATTTTTAGAGGATTTGAGTGGTTTGAAGCTAGAGATGAATACATGAATGTTTATCCATACTATGGTGATTATTAGTGGAAGAAGTAGAAGGTAGTCCATTGTGCTTTGTTTCTGTTGTGGTTTGTTTCTGGTGTATATCGGTATATATAGATGAAGTAAATGAACCCGGAATAGTGAAAAAAACAAGAAACTAATTCTTCAATATATATAGAATATAGATGTTGGAACAATACCAATATCTAGTAAAGTAAGAAACTACTTTCCATATAGATACTCTTCATACACAAAATCCTGAAAATCAAATGTCTGATCACATGGTCGTGTTTAAAGAATATGAAGCCCAAGAAAAAAAAAATTGAGGTGAAAAATAAGTCATCAATCAATTTTAGTAATTCACTCTTAATAGATAAGTTGTTAATTTATTTATTCTATTTGATAATATTGTTGACTTTTAATAGATTTTTAGTAATTATAATTTTAAAGATTTTCTTTCAACAGTCGTAAGTGTTACTTGTAGTGTTTAATAAACTCACTAAATCTATAAAAATAAATAAATTAAGATTAGTATAATATTTTTTAATTTATCTTCACCTAAAATTTTATATGTTTTTTGGATGCAAAATAAAAAAAAATCATATTGTAAAAATTGTTCAAATTAAATCCCAATAATAAAATTATTATTAGCTTTAATTAAATTATCTTAAAATATGATAAATACAAACTGCACAATTTTTTTAGTTATATATTAATTAATATGTAATATTCGTAATATTCTAATAAACATGCTGCATATTAATGTCTGAATAGAAATAATAATAAAAAATTTAAAACACTAATTTTTATATATTTAAATAAAATTATTAAAAAAATAAATATAACTAAAGTCTATTCATAAAAAATAAAAAAAAAGTGGTAAGACACTTCTCTTAACTATTTTATGGGTTACACGACCGTGTATGAAAATAGCAGTTGCTGTATCAAAATCAAACGTCACATGTACTGCAAATTGGCAAAATGGGGACTTTGAATAATTCGTCTTATCTCATCAGATTCATTGCATGCAAGAGAGGCAAAACTGTTTAGAAACAGAGAAAGGGAAACTGACAAGGTTTTTATTTTTATTTTTATATAGAATGACAAGGATTTTCTTTTTGCTTCGTTTGTATAAAATGGTTTATTATTTTGGCAGCAAAATCAATTTTCTCTTTCACGTATGAAAAGTCAAATGTCACGAAAATATCTAATGGATAGGATATATTAGGTTATTCATTAGCTCTGTATGTCCTATATATATCTAATGGTTTAATATTTACTGATACAAAAATAAAAAATAAAGATAATCCTTTAAAGATCTCACATGTTGTTTAGTTCTTTATTTTAATTATTCATTTGATTAGACCTCTAATCTTTACACATTTTAATATCTAGTAATCAATTTTATTTAAATGAGATAAAACTGTTATAATTTATAAACATTTTCCTTTAAGGTACAACAATCATGCAACTGGATATGCTCAATAATAGTATCTAAGACTCAACTTAAGTTAGAACAACCCATTGATCTACGTTCTTGATTCTTGAACATGTGTTTTTTTTTATCTATAAAGTAGAAACTATTCATTTCAATACTTGAAAATGTATTATTTTTTTAACTCATTTTGGTCTTCTTAGAAACTCTTTTAATCTGCTTTAATTTTTATAACTTTCGACAACGGAAACTATTTTTTTTTAAAAAAGAAATATATGTATAGAAACTATAACAAATGATTTATTAACGTAGTAACAAAAAGAGTAAAAATTATACAAGTATAAAAATCAAACAAGTAATTAATTGCAAGTATGTGTAAACCTTCCTCTTATGCAGTCTGCAGTACTACAGAGTACAGAATGTGACCTTTTCCTGATTAAAAGACTTTTTGATAAACGACGAAAGAGTGGGTCGGTACCGGTCCGATATTATTGCCATAATAAAAAAAGAATCTTAAAGATTTTTTATAATTAAGTTAGCGAAACTAATATGTTTATTGTAAGAAAATATATCTAAAAAAATATGTTTATTGTGAAAAAGAGAATTAGAACTTATTGATAGTCTAAATATTTTTTATATATCATTTAATAATAAATTATATCATTTATGATAAATTTATTGAATTTTATAATAATTATTTTTAAAATTATATTAAAACAATTTTTAATTATTTGATAACGTAGAAACCTTTATACCAAACAAAAAAGTTATTTTTTTTAAAAAAATCTATAACTCTCGATATCTCTATTAGTTTGTCTTTTGCCAAAATTCTATTTTAGAGATAATTAGAGAAGTTTTTCTATGTTAACATTAATTACTCTTACATTTTATCTATTCTTTTACCTTTTTTTTTTTTTTAGAAGCAAGCTTCATGATGATGAATCAAGCAATTTTGATGATGCCAAAAGTCCAAGTGATTGATTCAAGATTTATTCAAGACTTCAAGATCAAGTATCAAGAATTCAATCCAAGATTCAAGATTTAAGAAAAGAAATCAAGAAGCAACAAGTCAAGACTTCATATGGGATAAATATTAAAAGATTTTTTCAAAAATCAAATAGCACAGTTTTGTTTTACAAAAGAATTTTCTCAAATTTTCTAAAGTTACCAGAGTGATTACTCTCTGTTAATCGATTACCAGTGATCAGATTGATTTTCAAAATGTTTTCAAATGATTTGTAATATTCCAAAATGATTTTCAAATAATGTAATCGATTACACTATATTAGTAATCGATTACAAGTGAATCTGAATGTTGGAATTCAAATCCAATTGTGAAGAGTCACAACTTTTCATAAAATACATTGTGTAATCGATTACACCATTGTGGTAATTGATTACCAGTGAATAGTTTTGAAGAAAAAGTTAAGAATTATAACTCTTAACATGATTTTCTCAAAAGTCATCACTCTTCCAATAGTTTTTTGACCAGATATGACGAGTCTATAAAAGCAAGACCTTGACATGCATTTTACAAGCATCCAAAAACACATATCTCTTTCAAATCTTTTCTGACCATTGCCCATTGTTTTTCTTTGCAAAAACTCTTGACAAAAAGCTTTCTAAACCTCGGTTTCAAAACTTTTGTTTTTCTGTAAGTGAAAATTCTGCAGAAAATAAAAGTGTGCTATCTTTTCTTCCTTCTCTCTCTTGCCAAAAGAATTCAAAGGACTAATCGTTTGAAAATTCTTTTGATTCTTCCTTCTCCCTTTTGCCAAAAGAATTCAAAAGACTAACCGCCTAAGAATTCTTTTGATTCCTCCTCCTCCCTCTGAACAAAAGATTTCAAAGGACTAACCGCCTGAGATATCTTTTGTTTCCCCTTACAAAGATTCAAGGGACTAACCGCCTAAGAATTCTTTGTCTTAACACATTGGAGCGTACATCCTTTGTGGTACAAGTAGAGCGTACATCTACTTGGGTTGTAATACTGAGAACAAGAGATGGTACATCTCTTGTGGATCAGTTCAAGTTGAGCGTACACCCACTTTGTGTTTCAAAGAGAACAAGGAAAGGTACATCCTTTGTGGCTCTTTGCTTGTAAAGGATTTTACAAGATTAAAGGAAATCTCAAGAACCGGTGGTTGCTTGGGGACTGGATGTAGGCACGAATTGTGGCCGAACCAGTATAAATCTTGTGTTTGCTTTATTCTTCCCTACACTCTTTACTTTTCCGTTGTGTACTTTTTATTTCCGCTTTACTTTTGTTTAAGTTATTATTTATGCTCTTTACTTTCTCATAACTTAGTAGTAAAGCCGAATTGAATCTAGTAACATTAAGAAAGATAAGTTGTTAATTAGTCAAGACATATTAATAATTAATTCAATTCTCCTTCTTAATTATTCCGAAGCCACTCGATCCAACAGTTTTATATCGATTTATCTTGTTGTTTAATTTTAATTTAATACAATTTATTAATTTGTGACGTTTTTTTTTATCAAGTTAAAGGATCAAACAGAAAAAAATAAAATAAATTAGAAGATTAAATTACTATTTTTGCACCTTTAAGAAATACTTTATATATACTCTATATAAAAATACGAGAGACTAAGGTAAATTTTTATTTATAAATAATGCTTGATGAAATTTATGAGTAACATTAAATGATTTTACTAACCATAATCTTGCAGATAATAATTAAAAAAATATATTAATTAAAAACACAACATACATTATGTCAACAAAAGACATACACCACTAACATTAAGTGTGCATTTTTGGCCAAAATAAAAACAAATTATAACCCACTAATCACAACATTACTTATTGCTGGAACAAGCAAACCTAATTACAGCAGTAAAACAGTATTTTGAAAGGTTTTACAGTCCTTTAATTTAACAATTTGATCAAGCAATCTTTCTTAGTATTATGCTTGGATAGGAATGACTAGGAGAGGTTGAGCCTTATGCAAGGTAATCCCAAATTTCTCAGACACATCCATGTCCTCTGGATTTTGTCCATCTGTGAGCTTCCAATCTTAGTTATATAGAAGAGAAGCCAACACAACGTGCAGAGTTCTAGAAGCCAATGGTAATCCAGGACAAACCCTTCTCCCAGCTCCAAAGGGTATTAACTCAAAATCTTGGCCTTTAAAGTCAATGTCACTTTCCAAGAATCTTTCAGGTGTAAATTGATTAGGGTTTGTCCAAATACTTGAATATAGTCCATGGTCCTTAGCTTCCGTTGTGCTTAGTTTCTTTTGTTAATTTCTTGTGTGTTTTTTTATGCAATTGGAGGCAGGTCAAAACATACATTGAGAGTAACAAGAGATGTCATTACGCATGCGAAAATGGTGTGAAATAAGTGTGTATCTTATCATAAATAATTATGACTGAAATATATTTTTAATTCTTAATAAATATTTGAATTTTATGTGTATTTTATGATAATTTTTTTTACATTGAGTCTTTAATAGAATAATAATTTTATTTTTGGTTCTTAATATTTTTTTTTAATTTATGATAAATTAACAAATTTTTTATTTTTTTATGATATATTTTTTTCATTTGTTATTAGTTTTTTTTCAAATGAACTAATAATAAATAAATTTTTGTGGAGGAGAAAATATAAAATTTCTAATTTATAGGGACTAAAAATAAGTTTTAAGGAAAAAAAATAAAATTTTTGTTTTATTATGGAACAAAAATGAAGACATAATTTATTAGTGAACAAATATAAAATTAAAATATTTATTAAGAATTATAAACATATTTTAACATATAAATATTGATATATTATTAATTATTACCATATGAAAATAAAGTAAGAAAATGAATTTTAGACGTCTATAACTTGAGAGAGATAAAAAAAATGAATGATAAATAATTGATATAATTAGTGATATATAAGATAAAGAAAGAGATATAAATAAATTAAAAATATTGATGAGATATTTATAATTTATGAGTGTATAAATATATCACCACCCCAATAAATAATGGTATATGAATACTTAATTACTTCAAACATATTATCAATATTTATTTTTTTATTATTATATCATATTATCTATTATACTTTCTTTTTATTTCCTGAGGTGTCATCTAAGATTTGGTGTTCACAAATTATTTTCCATAGAAATACGTGTTGTTTAATCAATTGTGAGATGTCCTGCAAATTAGCAAAAAGATAATTTTAAATAATTGGCCTTACAAATCATCAGTTCGTTGTGTGCACGGAATCCTCACAAATGAGATGTGCAAAGACAAAGACAAGAAAGGGACAGAACCGTTTGGAAAAAAAGACTACGAGAGAGAAAAAAATTCACCAGGATTTGCTTAATATTTTGTTTGTCATCTTATTTTTAATACGTTTTGTAATTTTCAAAGATTTGTGCAATCAACCTTACAAAATTAATTTGTAAAGTAAAAATTATTCACCATTTATATACATTAGTTTAATTATATTATCAATTAGAACATGTTTTTTTTTTTTTTTCATGTTAAGGACAAAATATATTTTGAACATGAAATTTGTAAAATCAAACATTTATACATTGTCTGATAATGGTTAGCAGGTGACCTAATAAGCTCAACACTCAGCTAGAATAGGTTTTAATATAATCTAAAAATTTGATTTTGAGCTCAATTCAATCTCACAAAACTAGCTTAAATGATGTGTTGGAGATGACACCAATTTGTGGTGAAGGAACTTCTGCTCGACGGCAATATCCTTCTTGCTCCAGTTTTGTTAATTTTGTTGCTATAAACACCTTCGTTACATCATTGCTTCAAATATAGAGTTCCTCCATTGTTGTTTCTGGCTTGAACAATCTTTGTAAGGTGATCAACTGTTCAGGATTTTTATTTTGAGTGATTCCACAACTTTTAATATATAAGAATTTTATATATTATGTTTTTATGATTAAATTTATAAATTTGTGAAATTTTTTATTTATTTATGAAATACGTTTGTTTAGGGATTTCTTTTTTAATTTGTGCTTCAGGTCCAAAAAATTTCATATCCAAAATTTCAGCCTCCATCTCTTTCTCCTCTTCCTTCACAGCGGAATCATTGCTATCTCCACCAAAGAGTTCTGATATATATACCATTTCAGAAAAGTAAAAGGAGATGCAAGTAACACATTCGATGTGTAGCCACACATTATAAAGTTTAAAGAACAAAAAGGGAGTTCCATATAAATACTTCATGATACTGATTAAAATGAAAAGATACAATGGGGGCATGTAATGATGTAAATATGCTTAAGAGGCTTATTAGAAACTAATAACAAAATATTAATTACTCTTAACAACGTGATAGTTTGTTCTAACTACAAAAGAGAATGTGAATGAAAGTTTGAAAAAAAAAGAAAAAAAAGATTTTAAGTCCCACATCGTTTAGGATGAACACTTGAATAGTGTTTCACTCCCTATATATAGAGAATTTCTTTTTTTTTTGCCCTAGTCGAGAAACATTTCCTCAACTTTTCTTTTTTCCTCAACTTTTCTTTCTTCCTCAACTTTTCTTTCTTCCTCAACTTTTCTTTCTTCCTTCCATATTTTAGCTGATGCATTTCCGGCAAACTTCTTCCTTTTTCTTTCTTTCGCTCTAAAATCGGTTGGCTATAATAGTGACTTTTTAAGTTTGGCTATAAGAGTGACTTTTTAAGTCATATTTTCATGGCTATAAAAGTGACTTTTTAATTCTAGAAAATGTTCCCTCAGTGCAGTGAGAATCTTATACAGTGATTTGGGCTGTTTTATCTTGAGGACTTAGTGGTTGATAATCTGCTTGTACATTTTTTTGGCAGTGTCACGAAACGTCTTAAAGAAAGCGACATTGTCCGCAATTCAGCCACTAATTTTTTTAGTTTACCATAAACTATTGTTACAACAACTAAAAGTAAAAATAAAAAATAAAAACTGGAAAGGATATTTGAGATGAAAATATCTAATTGATGAATTAGTATAAAGAAAAAAAATGAAAAATAAAGAGGATTAATAATTTTTTTTTGAAAGTCCAAAAGTGAATATTAATTATTAATAAGGCAAAAATCGGTACCAGTAAGTAGTACCATGATGACCACATTCAAAAACAAATCCAAGAAAGCCAAACGCATACTAAAAATTAACAGCTGCATAGAATTGCTTGTCACAAAAATCATATGAAGACAATGAAGTTCCAAAAACGATAAGAAAACACACACTAAAGTGTTGATTGTTCGGAGAGGATAGCTTAAGATCTCAGGCGTTGCATAATTCTATATATTTCTTTTTCTCTTCTGACTCAGTATGCAATAATAAATAATATTGTGTTTAATTATTGAAAGACTTTTGGAAAACGACAGAAGCTATAGGGGCTAGGTAATGGATTGATTATATTGCTTTATGAATTAAGAAATGGAATTTATAATTTAGGAATATCTTGTGGAACACGTTACACTTGTTTTAAATATTGCACGAATCCTTGATATATTAATTTATAGTATCTGCATTAGATTACTTTATTTGTTCTGTCGTCACTTAATATCAACTTTTTTAATTAAAGTTAACGTTAATTACTCTTGTATATACCAGATGTCGGCTTCAGAGATCTCATCCCTAAATAGAATAACTACTGGATGATGTTATGTACACAGTATATACTTATTTATTCCTTCAATTGTTTCGGATTTTAATTTTTCGTCCCTCAAATTTTTTAAAAAACTCATTGATAACTTTTAGTTCTCATTAATTTTTAAGTAACACTTTAGTCTTTCTATTTTATTTTTTTTACTTTTTATAATTTTTATTGTTTACAATTGATCTCAAATGTTATGGATCTCGAGAGTGGTTGTCCTCTATGAGTAATACATGGACATATGCACATTAATTAATTATATACTGTTTAGCCTATACTATTTACTTATTTACAGGTTTATTGAATTTTTAGTACTTGAATTGTTTCAGATTCTAATTATTGTTAGTCCCTAAAAAAATTGATAACTTTTAGCTCTCATTTCGTTAGCATTTTTAGTTCCTTTAATTTTTTTTTCTTATTTTAATTTTTTGCTGATTTTTTTTGTTTAAAATTAATCTCAAATATAAAATAAATAATGAACTAAAAATAAACAAAACAAAGACTAATTTTGAAAAAAATTGAGAGATTAGAAATTTAATTTATCCTTTATTTATTTTATCTTCTTAATACATTATTATATTAACATTTCTTTCTCTTTGACTCTCTCTTAAATCTTTGACTCTCTCTTAAATGTTTAGGGTTTACAACCATATTATTAATGTGTAACTTAGACACATGTCATTATCTTTCTCACTAATATATATATATATATACACGTGATTTATTTAAATATAGCGCATTATTTTTTCACACACTCAAATATAACATCAAAACTAAAAATCGTAACATAAAGTAATAGTCATAGACTTTATTTTTCATATATATTCTGAGTCAAACTTCTATTCCAATCAAACTAAAAATGTGCAATTGAAAACAAGAAATTCACTCTACTTCATTAATTTTCAGTACAAAAAAATATGTATACAAGAACTGAAGTGCAATCACATATGCTTTAAGAGAGGCCCCCTTCTCCACTCGTCTTCTAAGTTCTGGATTTTGTAGATCTGGAGCTTGAAGATGCGAGCTTTTAAGATCTGGAATTTCAGATCTTTAGCGTTTTCACATAAAATTTCTCACGCTAGTCTTAAAGGTATCGAGATCGTCACGTATCTTAACCTCGATGTTAAGACCAGCGTGAACTAATTAGTAAATAATATATAAGCAAATTAAGTTTAGTAAACTAAAATGTAATTTACTGGATTTTTCACGCTCATTACCCATGTCAAATTAAATTTAATTAACTAAAGTATATACAACTTTTAATTAATTCAACTTTATTTATTATTATCCCTCATTCTCTATGTATAAACGTGTAAGGTCTTTTTCTTCCTTAGGCTTCTACTCACTCCGCTCTCCCTCACATTCACTTTCATTTCAATATTTTGTCTTTTCATGAAATGATATACTTCAGTGTCCTAACATGCACCGGGTATATACTATTATGATTTTATGATGAACGAAACGATCTAATTAATTAGTTGTAGTTGCATGTATATATATTAAAATTCAATTTCAAATATATATAATTAATTTATCTTTAAAATTCAAATATATATGCTTCTAATTTTAAAATATATATTTGAAATATAGTTTTAACATTATCTGAACAATTTTACAAGTGTTAACTTAATATTGGAAACTGATTTTGAAATATATGTGTATTTTTTAAATTCAAATACGTTCTTAACATAAATTTCATACGTCCTCTTATACAACAATTAAATATTTCTAAATATATAATAATTAAAATATATCAATAATTAAATTCTTATCTTTTTTAATTTATTATTTTCAATATCTTTAATTGTAACTTGAATTTCATATTTTCTTTTAAAAAATTTATGAATAACTAAGGAGCTATATATTTTACGATTAATTATTCACCCTAAATCTAAAATATAATTTCAATGTTAAAAATGTTTATTTACTATATATTTTAATTGTTATATATTTTGAAATATTGATTTATTATAAAATTTAATTGTATGAAATAAATACTTATTTTGTGTAATGGACCAGCTAAAATACTAGTTATTTTCAAAATACTCTTAAATTAATTCAAATATGAGCATCATTCTTAAGGATAGTTTAGTAAATGTAGTTCTTTTTTATATGATAAGAAGAAAATTAAATGAACTCAACTAACATTCTTAATTAATTACTATAAAATAAATATTTTTATTTATATTTAAATCCAAAAAGAGTATATTTAACTAGGACCATCAACTAGCCCATGCCTAATAATGTTGATCTTGGTAGAACACTTGCATTAGGGAAACATATTGTTAATAATTAAGTCCTTGAGAAGAGCTAGAGGAGGTTTGAGTACCATCGTGCAAGTTGGCAGGACTGAGCTAGGTCTTTGTGTTGTGGGAAATTTCGATTGACTGGGATTGTGACTTGTGAGTGCCAAGGTATGAGCGAGGTCAAGTGTATCTCAATATCTTTAGTGATTAGTCTTTGGGCCAGCTTCCCCTTGGGTTCAACCAAAAAAAAAAAAAAATATTACCCAATTACACATGCATGCAAATATTCAAGGTTTTGTGAAGAATTTGATCATGTGTATATAATATTCCTTGGTATTATGCTTGGATTCGAATGAGTAAGAGAGGTTGCACTTACGCAAGGCAATCCCATATTTCTCAGATATATCCATGTCCTCTGGCTTTGGTCCATCGATCCGTGAGCTTCCAATCATAATTGTACGTACAAAAGAGAGGCCAACATAACATGTAAGGACAAATCCTTATTCCATGCATATCCAAAAAAGAGTAGGGTGTATCAGCTTGAAAACTTGGCCTTTTATAGTCAATGTTACTTTCCAAGAATCTTTCCGGTTTAAACTGAATAGGGTTTGTCCAAATATTTGAAGGGTGTCACTAACTGCACCCAGCACTATTGCTGGTGCACTCAACATATTACATGAATGGGCAAAAATGCCCTTACCTTAAATTTAAAAACAAATAACATGCACCCATCCGTTTACGCGTTCTTGTTCTTCTTCCTTGCCCCTCCTTGTTCATGCGCCCCTTTTCTTCGTCGTTGCGTTCTTCTTCTTCTTCTTCTCCTCCTTTGGGTGGTATTGAGGACCTGCATTTTGGTGTTGCTTCGCCGTCGAGGTAAGTTTATTCTCCTCGTTAATGGTTTTTCCTTTCCTGCTTTTCATTTGGTTACGGATGTAGGTGATAGGAATTAGTTTAGTGATATGGATGTAGTTCATCCGTATTAGGAATAAGAATTAGGTTTGTTCATACGGATATACTTCATCTGTATGTGTTACTGATTCCGTAACGTTCATATGGATAAAGTTCATTCGTAAGTGTAACTTTATCCGTATGACTCATACGGATGAACTTCATTCGTATGAAGGTTTTAATTTTTTTTTGGACAAATTTTTATTTATGTTTTGAAAAATTGTTTATAAATACGATTTATATTTGTTTGTTTTGTATTAAAAATAGGTATCTTTTGTGTTTATAAAAAAAATATGTATGATTGCATGGTGGTATGAAATAAATTTTAAACTATAATAGTAAATAATTAATTTTTTTTGTTTTTTATGTTTAATATATTTGAATGAAACTAGTGATATCTTATTTAATTATGCATTTTGTGTTTTTAATATGTACTCATATATGGTGGTATGTTATTGGTAGTTTTACAATTTGTAGATGTTTAGGGTTTAGGGGTAGTGGTTAGGGTTTATTTTAGGGCTAGGGTGTAATTGTTAGGGTTTAGTGTGGTTGGATTAGGGCTTATCTGCTAGGGTTGAGGATTTAGGGTTATGTGGGCATATTGTTATTTGAATAGTAAATAGTGAATTTGACAAAAAAAAATACATGTGCGTCATGATTTGCATATCATAGTTAGAACCAGAAGTTTAGGTCGTGCCCTAGGTAGGGTTATAGGCAAAACCCTGGGGAGAGAGGATCATCATGATTCAGATGATGTTTCCCAACAGTGAAGGCCTACAATATCTGCACGTAGGCAATAGGAAGCTGCCCCTGTTGTTGACGATGCTGCTGATATGAGTGAGGACATACCTGCACCTGGTGCAGAAGCTGTTGATGGTGGTGAGGGATTTGCTGTTGATGAACGAAATGTAGTTTAGGAAATGTAGTTCTTTTTTATATGATAAGAAGAAAATTAAATGAACTCAACTAACATTCTTAATTAATTACTATAAAATTAAATATTTTTACTTATATTTAAATCCAAAAAGAGTATATTTAACTAGGACCATAAACTAGTCCCATGCCTAATAATGTTGATCTTGGTAGAACACTTGCATTAGGGAAACATATTGTTAATAATTAAGTCCTTGAGAAGAGCTAGAGGAGGTTTGAGTACCATCGTGCAAGTTGGCAGGGCTGAGCTAGGTCTTTGTGTTGTGGGAAATTTCGATTGACTGGGATTGTGACTTGTGAGTGCCAAGGCATGAGTGAGGTCAAGTGTATCCCAATATCTTTAATGATTAGTCTTTGGCTCCTAGCTTCCCCTTGGGTTCAACCAAAATAAAAATAAAAATGACCCAATTAAACATGCAAGCAAATATTCAAGGTTTTGTGAAGAATTTGATCAATAAAACAGAAGAAGCCCAATACCATATTGGCCCAATCTATTCCTCATTCTTCAGCACATTCCTGATTCTTTTTCTTCTATTATGTTTGCTGTAAATATTAGTAGGTTCTAGAATACATTAGCTGTATTTTTCTGTTTTGTCTTTTCTGTCATCCTTGCTGGTGTTTATCCAAAAGGATTTCACCTTGTATATATATTGCCCTTGTTGGGATATTCAATACAACAAAGAATATTTCATCATATTTTTTGTCCTGCATATTTATCTTTTACTCTTTTATGGTATCAGAGCTCCCATCTGGAGCTCTGTTGATATTCCTTTCCTGCTACCATGACAGATAGCCCTGAATCACAGTCCCCTCGCAGTGACCACGTCTCAAACCCACCTCTTTTTAATCCTTTTAATGATCCTAGCCAAAATCCCTCTAGTCCTCTCTACATACACCCTAATGAGAACCCTTCCTCTGTTTTAGTCTCACCTGTCCTTTCTAGTGGTAACTACCACTCTTGGTCTCATTCATTTCGCATGACACTCACCTCTAAAAACAAAATTGGGTTCCTCACTGGTGCTATCCCTATTCCCACTCCTGATGATCCCACCTGTTCTTCATGGGAGCGTTGCAACACCTTATTAATGTCTTGGCTCATAAATTCTGTTTCACCTTCGATTGCGCATAGTATTATTTATCTGGATTGGGCTATTGATGTTTAGAATGATATGCGAGAACGCTTTTCTCAAAGCGATCTTTTGTGTATTGCATAGCTCCAAGAGGAGATTTATGTGTTGAAGCAAGGCTCGCTCACCATCATCGATTTCTTCACCAATTTGAAAGCCACATGGGAAGAGCTCGACAATTTTCGCCCCCTCACAATTTTCTCTACCATCAATAGTATTTTATCATCCATTTTCTCAAGGGCCTCGATGAGAAATTTCATGTTGTTCGGTCTCAAATCTTGCTAATGGATCCTCTGCCCTCTGTTAACAGGGTCTTCTCTATGGTCATTCAGAATAAACGACAACATGTTGTTGTTGCTTCACCTCTTGATGCACCAAATGAATTTGCAAATAATATTGATTCCAAGGTTTCTTCTTCAGTTAACACCACTGACACACGTTCATCCATTGGTAAGACTCATGATGGTGGCCGAGTTCAGCAACCCAAATCTACAAAGGTGTGCGTGTATTGTAGAAGAACAGGACATACTATTGACATTTGCTATAACAAGCATGGCTATCCTCTCAGGCACCCACGATACCTAGGCCGCCTGCATTTTCATAATCCTAACAATGGTTCTTCTTCCGGTTCTTCCTCTGTTAACTACTTCATCACCACTGATTATCAGATCTCTTTGCCACAACATTCTGGACCACAACAACATGGATCAACTCTAAATTTTACTCAAGCCCAATATCAACATTTATTGTCTCTACTACAACAAGCATCGAGTACTACCAACAGTAATGATTCTCAGCCTCCCACTCGGGCTAACCTCATCCAGCAAGGCCTAAGCAATTTTTTTGGGCCCAATGGTAACATGTCTTTTATTTTTCCTAATGTCACATCACAAACTTCTCATGTTTTCTCTTTAAATTCATTAAATAATTCTTCCTCCTGGATTGTAGATTCAGGAGTCACTGACCATATTAGTTCCTCTCTAAAAAATTTTCAAGTCTTTTCTAAAATAGGAATGTTAGTTGCTATTCATAAGTTAGTTTGGTATTGAAAATTTGCAAGGAAATAGCAATGTGCCTCCAATTTATGGTTCTTTTATAGAAATTGTACATATTTTCCTTATTGAGTGATTTTATATAGTAGAAACTCCAATTTTTGACCTAATGTTGAATCCAACTCAATTTCAGGCCAAAGAAGAGAAGGTAAAAACTGCTGATGACTCGCTTAGCGAAGCAGATTGGCTAAGCGAGATGCATCCGCTTAGCGAGGCATCCAGCTCGCTTAGCGGATGGGAAACCCTAGAAGAGGATAAGTCAGCGATCTGCATGCCCAGCATGCAACTAGCCCGCCCAGCGAGGACGTTGTCTCTTCTCACATTTAGCGCGCCCATGCTCGCTTAGCGGATTTTCACTAACTCTCGCTGAGCGAGACATGCTCGCTGAGTGAGCCTTCGGAAGCTGAAGAGTTCAAGAGCCTTTAAAACACTGAAGTTGGCGGAATTTCAAGAGAGAGCTAGACAGACACAGTAGAGAACGAGTTGAGAGCAACAAAGAGAGCTTAGCTTCGTGAAAAATAGGGAGATTTAGGGTTGAGAGACTGGAGAAGACATTCTCCACCATTTTCTTCCATTTTTGTCTCACCAAAAATAGTTTTCTTCTTGTTTTGTGAAGCTTTGCTTGTAATGGAAAGATAAACCTCTTTGTTGGGGAGTTACTACTGAACCTCTTGATGTAATACTCTTACTATCTGTTTAATGTTATTTCTCTGTGTTCATTGTTTCTATCTATGCTTATTTTACATGTTTGTGGCTTGATCACCCATTTGTATGTGTAGTTAGGCTTTTTAGTATTGGAAAATGCTTTAAAACCTTAGAACTTGATAAAGCAAGCTAGAAATCTGTATGTCTAGGAATGGAGTGCAGTGATCTAGTCCATTTTATACTATAAGCTTAGTGTAACTCTTTTAGAACAAGTTTGTTGAGGAATTAAGAAGAAAGGCTAAAGATAATTAGGCTCATTCATGTGAGGAATCATGGTTTGAGTAATTTCTCAGTGTAAGAACACTAGGATAACGTTAAATAGAGAAAAACACATTTTATACAACAAGAGAAATTCAGTAGGACATTCCCTAACGCTTTTAACTTGATAGTTGTCACTTTTTATAACTTTAAATATTCTGTTTATGTTCAAATATATTTTATAGTACCAAACTCAACATTAGCTTTATTTCAATCCTTATAAGTGTTTACATACTGAATATACATGGTCTAAGTGAAACAAATTTCCTGTGGATACGATACTCGGTCTTACCGTTTTATACTATTTGTGCGAATCGGTACACTTGCCGACAAGTGAACAAGAAACCATCAATATTCATTTACCCAATGGAGCTATAGTCACTTCACATTATTCTGGCACTGTCCAGTTTGCTCCAGATTTCATTATTTACAATGTGCTTTATGCCCCAAATTTTAGATTCAATATTTTTTCCATTTCAAAATTTCTTTCAAGTCACAATCACAAATTAACCTTTTCAGGCTTTCTATGCCAAATACAAGAGGTGAGCACAATGAAGATGGTTGGTTTGGCTAAGTTACAACAAGGTCTCTATCACCTAGTCACTCAAGACAATTCTAGCCTCACCCCTCATCTCTCTTCTGACAACCATATTTCCCTTTCTACCATCAACAACAACAACCTTTGGCATTTTTGTTTGGGACACTTGTAAGACAAAAGACTCAATGTTTTACATGAGCAATTCCCTTTTATTTCAAAGTATACTAATGAATCATGTGATGTTTGTCACTTAGCTAAACAAAATCATTTGTTCTATTCTATTAGTGATAGTAGAGCTTAAAAAATATTTGATCTCATTCACATGGATATTTGGGGTCCATTCTCTAAAGTTTCCATTCATAGCCACAAGTATTTTCTTACAATTGTTGATGATTTTAGTCGATTTTCCTAGGTTGTTCTATTAAAAACAAAAGCGGAAGTTCAAATTAATGTTCAAAATTTCATTGCCTTAGTTGAAACACAATTTGAATCCAAAGTAAAAATTCTTCGTTTTGACAATGGTCCCGAATTTTCTTTAAAATTTTTTTACGCCTCCAAAGGTATTACTGTTCGCTCTCTCTGCGATGCTATTCGACAAGTGCACCAAGTCACAAAAGTAATATAAAAACGATAAGAATCGAGTATCGTATCCACATGAAATTTGTTTCACTCAGAAAATGTATGTTCAGTGAGCAAACATTTGTACACAACCAAAAGCGAAGTAAATATCAAGTTGGGTTTTTGTGTGGAAATCTAGTTAACTATAAACTAAATATCTACGATTTGAGAAGTAAAAACAGTCAAGTAAAAAGTGTTGGGTTGTTCTACTGAATCTACCTTGATGTTGCTATATATCTTTATTTAATTTTATCCTAGTGTTCTTATGCTGAGAAATTATCCAAACCAAGATCCCTCGAGTGAATGGGCCTAACTCTCTTTAAACCTCGTCCTTGATCCCTCAACAAATTCAGCCGAAAAGAGTTGCATTAAGATTACAACATAATCAAAACTAAATCACTGCACTCCATTCCTAGACATACAATTTTCTAGCTTGCTCTATCAAGTTCTAAGGCTTTAAAGCACTTTCCAATGCTAAAAATCCTAACTATACATACAAATGGGTGGTCAAGCTAAAAGCATGTAAAAATAAGCATGGATAGAAGCAATGAACACATAAAAACAACTTTAAATAGATAGTGAAAGAATATTACATCAAAGGTTCAACAAAACTCCTCAACCCAGAGGTTTAGCCTTCCATTATAAGTAATGAGCTTTCAATACAAAGGATAGATTTTTTAGGGAAAAAATGGCTAAGAATGGTTGAGGATGTCTCCTTCAACCTCTACAACCCTAATCTCACTCCTCTAACCTAGACTTTCTTGGTGACTTCATTTTTGTCGCTCTAGCTTCTCCTTTGGCTTTGTTTTTTGACTCCTCTCTTTAGTTTCCACCAACTTCAGTGTTTTTAAAGGCTCCTTGACGTTTTAGATTCTGAAGGCTCACTTAGCGAGATTGGCTCGCTAAGCAAGAGTAAGTGAATTTTGGCTTAGCGAGCTGGGCGCGTTGAGCGCGAGAAGAGACAAACGACTCGCTGGGCGAGCTTGTGGTGTGCTGGGCGAGCACATCTCTAACTGATCCTCTTCTAGGGTTTCCCAATACGCTAAGCGAGTTGTGTGCCTCGCTTAACGGATGTCACTCGCTAAGCGCATATGCCTCGCTTAGCGAAACACCAACTACTTGAACCTTCTCTTCTTTTAGCCTGAAATTGAGGTGATTTCAACATTAATTCACAAAATGGGAGTATCTACTATATAAAATCAAACTAAACATGAAAATATGTACAATTCCTACAAAAAGAACCATAAATTGAGGGAAAGATGTTAATTTTATGTGACTATTCAATGCAAAAGTTATTCGTAAATAACGACTAACAATTATTCACCAAACAAGTTGTCCTTACATACCTCAACAAAATGGTAGAGTTGAACGTAAACACCAACATATTCATAATGTTGCCCGTGCTCTTATGTTCCAATATGAAATTCTAAATAATTTTTGGTCCTATGCCATTAAACATGTTGTCTTTCTTATAAACCGGGTACCCTCACTCGTTATAAAAAATCAAACACCCTTTGAATTACTATTCAATCAAAAACCTAATTTTTTCATTATTAAGGTTTTTGGATCCCTTTGTTATGCCTCCACTTATCATCCTCGCAAAAAATTTGACCTACGATCTAGACGTGGTATTTTCATGGGCTTTCAGAATGGAACAAAGGGGTATATTAAGAATGGAACAAAGGGGCATTGCAACACTCGTCTAGACATTTCTTCTCCAATCCAACAATTAGGTCAATTTATGGCCAACCCAACCCAAATTCACTTCCAGGTTGCGATGTGTGTTCTTAAATATCTTAAAGGTTGTCCCAGCAAAGGCCTCCTTTTTAGGCGTGATTCTCTGGTTCATATTCTGGGTTATAGTGACGCAGATTGGGCTACCTGCACTGATTCTCATTGATCTGTTATAGGATATTGCCTTTTCATTGTCAGTTCTTTGGTCTTTTGGAAAACCAAGAAACAACATACAGTAAGCAGATCTTCTTCCGAAGTTGAATACAGGGCACTTGCTTCCACTACCTGTGAGTTACAATGGCTTATTTATTTACTCTCTGATCTTCAGATTTCCTGTTCGAAGCAACCTATCCTCTATTGTGATAATCAAAGCACGCTTCATATTGCTGCTAATCCTGTCTTTCATGAGCGTACCAAGCATTTGGAAATTAATTGTCATCTTGTCTGCGAGAAAGCCCAAATAGGTCTCATGAGATTGCTACCTGTTTCTTCCTCCAACCAGCTTGCTGACATGTTTACCAAAGCTCTTCCTCCTCGCCTATTTACTATCAATTTATCCAAGCTGAAACACACCTTCAGCTTGTGGAGGGGGGGGGGGGGGCTAAAATAGAAGAAGCCCAATACCTTCTTGGCCCAATCTGTTCCTCATTCTTCAGCACATTCCTGATTCATTTTCTTCTGTTATGTTTGCTGTAAATATTAGTAGGTTCTAGAATACATTAGTTGTACTTTTATGTTTTGTCTTTTTTGTTGTCCTTGCTAGCGTTTATCCAAAAGGATTTCACCTTGTATATATATTGCCCTCGTTGGGATATTCAATACAACAGAGAATATTTCATCATATTTTTTGTCTTGCATATTTATCTTTTACTCTTTTAATCATGTGTATATAATATTCCTTGGTAATATGCTTGGATTCAAATGAGTAGGAGAGGTTGCACTTACACTAGGCAATCCCATATTTCTCAGATATATCCATGTCCTCTAACTTTGGTCCATCGATCCGTGAGCTTCCAATCATAATTGTACGTACAGAAGAGAGGCGAACATAACATGTAAGGAAAATCCTTCTTCCATGCGTATCCAAAGGGTAGGGTGTATCAGCTCAAAAACTTGGCCTTTTATAGTTAATGTTACTTTCCAAGAATCTTTCCGGTTTAAACTGATTAGGGTTTGTCCAAATATTTGAATCACTTCCCATGGCCCATATACATTAACCGCAATTTGTACACTTTTGACACCATGAAGCCACATAGTTCAACATCACTTCTGACTTGGGTGGCACTAGCAGTGGAATGCGTGGGTGCAAGCAGAAAGTTTCCTTCACCACTGCTTGTATGTAAAGACCTTTTTAAATCTTTCCTTACTTTTTCTATTTTTTCCGGGTTACGTAGTTATTCATTCATATCGCCCATTCTATTGTGCTTGATGTTGTGTCTTTTGCACCCAAAAATAAAATCTAACACATCAATAACAAAAATAATATATATATATATATATATATATATATATATATATATAATATTTGATGATAAATTGCCTAAGAGGGTAAGTATTCCTTAATATATTTTTTTATTAAACTAGGTGATTTTGAAAATTATTTACTAAAGATATGTGATTTTAACGTTTGACATCAATTGTAATTAAAATTGATGTAGAAAGTCATTTTTCATATCGGTTATAATTAAAACTAATGTAAAAAAATCAAAATCACTCATCTTCAGTAAATAGTTTTCAAAATCACCTAATTTGATATATAGTTTTACGAAATCAACTAATTTGATAAAATAAAATCCTTAACATACACTACTAAAAAATAATTTTTTACTACACACCTTCGACGACGGTTCTCGAAAACCATTTTAGTATGTAAGGCGATGACAAATTTATAAATAAGAGATTTTTCAACGAAGACGATTTCGCGAAAACCTTCTTAGAACGGTTTTGTAAAAACCGTCTTTGTTGAAAGTGCCCTATACTCTGTTGCTTTTTACTCTCTCTCTCACTCTCACCCTCAATCTCATTCACGAACCCTATGTTCTTTTCATCTTTCACTCTATCCATCTTCTTCCTTCTTGGTCTCCGACAGCAAAGAGAGATGCAAAATAAAGGCCAAGAAGGAAGAAGATGGACAAAGTGGAAGATGAAAAGAACATAGAGTTCGTGAATGAAGAAGATGGACAGAGTAAAAGAAATGTTTGCATCAGTTCATGCTAAAATGGGCTAAACTTATCAATTGAACAAAGTTTCATGAAGACTATATCATGTACTTCTCAAGGACTAGAGATAAGCATTTTGAATAATGTCAAGCATCATAAAGCCTTCAAGATAGGTGAATATGTTATGTGTGTATGCTATTTTAGAACATGAGATAACATAGAAATGCTAACAACACAATTTTTATTATTGATTAAAATTTATTGAAACTCATTTAGAGTAAGATTGGGAGTGAGACCCACATGATTTAGTGTGTTACAAATGAAATTTAAACAATAGTAAAGAGTGTTATTGGTATTTCTCATTTTCAGTTAGTTACTAACAAAATAAGTATTCATCTGCACATGAATGTGTCTCAAGCACATGTTTTTAGTCTTTAAAAATTCAGTCCCTTAAAATTGACTAGTTTCAGACCCAAGAATTTAAGGAGAACAAATTGCACTATGATTATTGATAACTCTACAAGAGATTTAATTAAATCAATATGCATGCATAATACTGTTCTTCTTTTTTGTTTTATATGTTTTCTGAAAATCAAAAAAGGCCTCTATAGGTTCTAAATGTATGTGGAAGTTTAATATTAATTATAGGAGTGGTGTTGTGGTAGCAAAGTATGGTGATAAGAATGTGTACTTTGATTTGGAGGATCTAGGCAACACTATTGGTCAGTGGGACTTGTATGGCTTCGATGCACCTTCACCCCACAACCCTTTTTAGGTTCATTTTTCCTCTGTGCACCTTTTTATTGTTTATTCATTTAACTAAGAAATGGTGTGAATGATTAGGGTCCTAACTAAGGCATAGGAAGCAATATAATTGGATAGTTTTAGGTTTGACTTTTGAGGCTATTGCTTTAGACTTCAGTATGTATGAATTTTTTAAAATCATGAATCATGAACCAAGGTTTTAGTGTGATTGGATGATTCATTATGTATATTTAGTTTATAGTTTTTTCCTCTTGGCCTCTACTAACTTTTTGTATTGCTATATTTTCCCATTATTTTACAGGTATGACCATAGTTATGTGGTTAAACAACATGTTGAATGGTAAGTTCAAGAATTTTCTTTCCAATTTCACTTGTGTTAATTTAGTTGTTTGCTTCAATTTTGAGAACATTCCCAGATATTTTAAAATGTTTCTTTAAAATGTTTGATCAATTGATAAGAATGGAATTGAACTAGGCATCTTTGTCTTAGAATTTTGTTGATTATTTTCCAATAGCTGACTATATATATATTTTTTGTTTTTCATGGAAGGATGTATGCATTTGATGTGCACTACAACTCTTTCAAAATTCAGCTGGGACGTTAATGTATATGACATTTTTTTTTTATTTTAAAAAACACATTCTAAGACAGTTCTCTAATGGTTTTTTTGAAAAAACCATCTTAGAATCCTAAAAAAAATTTAATTTTTTTTTAAAAAAATCATTTTAAGACGGTTCTCTAAAAAATCGTCTTAAAATATTTATATTCTAAGACCATTGAAAAAATCGTCTTAGAATTCTCAATATATTTAATTTTTTTTATAAAATATATATATTCTAAGACGGTTATCTGAAAATCGTCTTAAAAAATATATTATTCTAAAGCGATTTTTAACTAAGAATCATCTTGAAAATGTACTTTTCTAAGATGATTTTTAGCTAAAAATTGTCTTAGAATAATATCTTTTTCTAAGACGGTTCTCTATGAAACCGTCATAAAAAGTCTTTATTTTTTATGACGTTATTTACAATAACGGTTGATAACCGATATAAAATACGTTAATTAACTGACGTAGAAGCTGTTTTTCGTAATAGTGTCATACTAAAATCATGGGCATATTCAACCTAGCCCCATCCTCTACTTTCCTACACAGCCTCCCATACAATACAACCAATTGGGTTTAATATCCAACATTTCGAAGGGTAATTATTTCAAACCATTCTTGCATGCGTTTATCCAACACCAGGGCGAGAAAAAATGGTTAACTAGATGTGATGTTTTCTAATTAATCTTGAAAATTTAAGGCACATTGTGATAACTTGATGACTTAAAACTCATCTATAAATAACAAAAATTAAAAATAAAATCTTAAACAGAGAAAAGGGTTAATCGTAACTTACATTTTCTTAATTATGATCGGAACTGAAGTGCAAGCACACTATAAGTCTAGCTACTTTTTTTTAGTATAGTTGATGACACAATTGAATATTATACATTGTAGAGTAGAAGCAATTAAAAGGATGAGACCCAACGTAAAATATAGTTTACTTATCCACGAAAAATGAGAGAGAATAACAGGAATACTGTTACGGTGGACACATATATATCCAAGTAGGAACATTATTTTAATATAAAGTAAATAGATTTGGTTAACTTAACTTCCTTGAATAAAGAGAATTATTTTAAGTCCTCATATAATAACTACAATTTCAATACTTATATTTGATATTGATCATTTCACCTTTTATTTTTGTTCTTAAACACGTAAAGACAGTATTAGTTTAAGGTTTTTATAAATTTGCGACAGAGGCAACCCAAGCAATATTAACTAATTTACACTA